>NC_049985.1:21128350-21161025 GCF_000003815.2 Branchiostoma floridae | reverse complement strand
GTGAATGGGAGATACCAAAACAATGGTTCATTTCGCTAATAAGAACGTTTTAAAATCGTATCCTACTCATGTAAACAACACTATTAAACTGTCTCTGCTTTAGACCAAGTTTGACTATAGAAACCTGGTAAAATGACTATAAACTCTCCTCTACTTGGGTCTTGTTCTTTTCTTGGATTTGCAAGACCCAAAACACGTGAACGGCTGCCGGTATAATCTGTTCATTTTCGAATCGGTCCAACATCCGGTCAACAGATTTTTTCAGGTCAGGTTTTTCTGGACCGGTCCAACAAGAAAAAACCGGTACCCACCCCTAGTTATGGTCTTTATTTTGGTTGTAGATAGCTTTTGTGTGTAGGTTGTGACGCGTCATAATTCAGTGGGTCAGTAAACGTTTAGATACCGAATATTTGTAAAAGTGTGTATGATGAATTGTCTTCTCTCACTGGTCTTTATCTTAATTATTCTATCTATCAAACTTGAATAACTTTTTTGTAATTTTAAAATTTCCGTCTCTCCCAGGTTTCGGCATTCTCAGTGTGCTCCAGTCCGCCATCGATGTTGCGATCTACGCTGAGTACCAAACAACACCCGGATGTTATGACGTATCTCTGACGTCATTCATCCGCCCCCTAGGTTGGATGTTTTTCTGCCTGATGCAAATGTACATCCTGCTCACCTTCCAGGTAAAGGTACAGTACTGGTCAGCGCATGCGTGTGAGTTCATGCTGTTTAAAACCATTTTTTCATTGTCTTTAACATCATTGTACATGATTGCATTTTTTATTCTGCACATTAGAGATTATCAGACTACGAGTAATTGCTTACTTTTTAGATTATAATATGTGCGCCTCGTATGGCATGTCGTCATCTTGCATCCATATACCGTACTCCACAAAAATGGAGGCGTCTGCAGTTGTCCTGAAACATCACTTGAAGAGAATCTAATAGTATTCAGCAACCTCGTTAAAAACATACTTTTTGCCATGCTTGTATATATCAAGCAAGACCCAAGCGTATCGGCTTGAGAGTCATCCTTCCAGCTGCGTTAGCGTTGGATAGTCATCACCGGTCACCAGCCATTCAAATCGCCGTCTTCGACCATGCATGATGAAAGGTGATTGTCTCATCATTGTCCTCCAACAACACGAGAGGCGTATCTGATTGGCGGTTGGCCATAGCTTTCTCTGCAAGAAGCATGGGTCGCAAGTCGAAAACGCCAGGACCGATACTTTATACAGACTTGAAAGCGTTGGAAATGGTATGATCTGATGCTTTTTACTCCGGAAAGGAGAATTACTTCCTGAGAGAGTATTGTAGTTGGGGTGTCCATGCTGTTCGCAGCTGTATTTCATATTGCCTAAGCTGCATTTGCGTGTAGTTTGGCATGTCATATGTTCGAGATGATGCTCTATTTTGATTTTTCTATTTGTAAAATGATATTTTTTTTCATTTTACAGTTGTCCGAGCAACCTTGTGGGTGGCGGTCGTGGTTCTACGTGTTAGGGTTGATGCACTGCGTGGCCACCAACCTGTGCGTGTGGGTGAACACCGTGGTGCACGAGACCGTGGAGGCGCTGGAACACCGGCTCAACCAGACCGTGGTGGCGGAGGAGGGGCACGAGAAGGCCGTCAGCAAACTCATCCAACATATCGGTGGGTGTTTCGGTAGGCTCTTCACATGCATGGGGCTTTCATCCAGCACCCTTGTGGATTAAACACACCGTACATGGCAAATGGAGCACACGTTGGCATATGAACTGGATGCGGTAGGCGTCATCACAGAGGGGTGTCATTCCTAGGCACAGTACAACAGAAATGTTCGCAGGGATTTAATTTTGTTATGGGCAGAAAATGGAATGTTCGAGAAAGTTTTAAGTTGGCGGTTACAACAAAGCGGTAGACGAGCAAGACAACAATCATTATTCTGTTTAAAATAAAGTGATTTAAAGTAATCATAAAACACAGCGAGCAGTTCCCCATTTAGAATATGTGATTGGATTCACTGGAACAAGCCTGGTTCAAGGCAAACGTGTAGTACATCCAACCAATACAGGTCACGTAGGAAATCCGCAAAGAATTTAAAAATGGTTTTAAGTTCTTTGTCTCAAATATATTTGAACAATGACCATAACAAAGGTTTATTAAGCATATAATATATAGGCACTCAAACTTCTTCAAACAACATTGTGAAACATTAAAATAGAGGTCTTTAAGTTCAACTTCCGAAAGACCTTTATAACATGTAGTGATCAGTCCGTCGTATTGTGAGTAACCTTGCTTTGACCTTGACCTCTGACCTATCATCCTCAATATCCCTTTCTTCACTAGATACCGGAAACACAAGTTCTGAACACGAGTGCCCGGATGTGTACCTGCAGGAATTGAAACAGATGTTGTCGCCCCTGCTGTTCCCCTGTACGGTAGAGGAGAGCCTCATTGCCGCCGCTGCCTTCGCCATCACCCTCATCCAGATTAAGAACCACGCCCTGGGCAAGACGGTGCCCAGACGTCACAAGACGACGTCAAACTCTCCGGGTTTCTTCTGCATGTCTTCCTGTAAGGGGCTGATCGCAGGGGTGGTGGTTCTCGTCGCCATGATCTCTGTGGTGGCCGTGTTCGCTTTTTCTCTCCACGGACCCAGTCTAGACCACGAGGCGACGTCCCTTGCCTACCAGATCGTGGTGTTCGCCATCCACATCCTGTGTATCGTATGTACGATATCTGCCTGGTACTACCTCAGGCAACATCGCAGCGATCAGAAGAGGAAGGCCATGCTAGACAAGGTATTTTACCATCGTGCCTTTTCAATCTAGATCGTTGTAAACGGTTAACATTCTAGAATAGTATTTTACACTGGTAGGTACTCGTGGTGATTGATACTCACTGGGGGGCGAGATAAACTTCTTGCCACTTTTGATAAACTGCTGACGTCACGTGGCTCAGGTGATGGATTATTCCAGTCTTAGGAAGGCTGTTATAAAAGCCGAAGAGTCCGTGAATATTCTACGTAATATTGCAAAACAATTTAGCTACTATAATTATTACCTTCGTAAAGAAGTTTTTGGTAGCGTTTGTATGTATGTTCTGTACGTGTGTAAAACGCCTGGATTGATTTTAATCATATGTGGGTAACGTAGGTCTTGATTAACCTTTGGAGTCTCTAAGCTGTTTGTTACAGTACTGCAGTCGAACGTAAGGTTTTGATATCTCGTTATGTGTTTTCTTGTAGGTTTTGCTGACCGTGTCGATGGGAGGAGTTCTTTTTCTCGGTGTACTGGGGCTGATCGCCGGAGTGTTGGCAGACTTGCATACCACGTCTGACCAGCTGTTGGCGTGGCGTTCCGCCATCCTCATCCTGGAAGCCGGCTTGCAGACTCTGTTCGTCTTCGACGGGCTGAACCGAACGCCGTGGGCCCGTCAGGGCGACAAATGTGAGTTGTCGCCCATGGTAGTTTCGGTAGGAGAAGATCAGAAGATCAACCAGTCACAGAGTGTTAATAACGTTGACGACCCGGGGTTGCCTAGCGACCAATCTGTGACTGACAGCGAGGTTCACGGAGGGTCACGTGGCAGCAGCAACATCCGGGCTATCGACTGCAGCGCCTTTATGTCCACCGTCTACACCACCTGCGCTTCTCAGAACAGCCGCGAGGCGGCGCACGACTCGCAGCAGGTGGAGCTTTTCGGAACGACGCGCGAGGGAGTCCGTCGGCGGGCGTCTGTCGAGGACGGCAGGCTAGCCAAGAAGCGGAGCCGGCAGCTGGTGATGTTACTGTTCGTGTTGAATGTGACGCTGTGGCTCGTGGCCGTGTCTACACTCTACGTTCCGGATACCTACAATATACAGGTAGGTGATCTAGACCTGTTTCCACAGAAAAAGAAAAATATTTCTCTTGTGATGTACAGTCGATTGATGTATCTTAGAGCCGGCTACTGTCGGGCAAATCATTGTCTTGATGGCTTTCCGATCTGTTTTCGACATAATAGGACTGCGGAAAATAGATAAAAACAACACCAAAACTATCAACTTTTCCACTTCTTATAATCTTTAGATGTCATACTTATGATTTGCTTCGCTGAATCTGCCAGTAAAAAACTTGAAAATGTCTTTTAGCAACAGAATGACTAGCAACAATAAAACAAAATTTCTGTCAATTTCTTGTCGCTAATCAAAGGACGAAACTTACCATTTCAAAAATATGATTGCAACCTGCTGTGGTGATCATGAGTTTCCGTACAACCGTTAAAGCGTGCGGGTCAGCACATGATAACGGCAGAAGAGTATAGTCCACTGTTTGTGTCTTTTGTCAATGTTGAGACCGTAAGAAACAGCCGTTGTGGGTACCCCACATGGCACCTTGGGACAGCCGTCATTGCGTGTTTCCTGTGCACTTTTGACGCCGTCGAAACGTGCTGTGTGGTACGCTTACGTACCCGGACTGCAAAGTTGCTGCCTTCAATTTGGGGAATCTCCCAGAAAAGTAACGCGGCTGTATGCATTAGCGATGTAATCATTATCCTTTTCTCCTCTCTATCTTCAGGAGCAGTTCTACCACTCGGTGGCCTGGATTCTTCTCAACCACATCTCCCTGCCACTCCTCATCTTCTTCCGCTTCCACAGTGCCGCCTGTCTCTTCGAGATCTGGGTGCACGCCTACCGTTTACACTCCGACTTGTAACGCGGATACAAACAGTGTGTGCCGTACTCCACTTGGACGTGTCATTTGTATCTCTACGTTACACGAAGTATGGTTTACACTCTGACTTTTGCACAGATATAAACAGTGTGTGGGGCACTGTTTACACTTGAACGTATAACACGCACCTCTGTAACGTTTCACGAAGTACCGTTAACACTCGGACTTGTAACACGGATATAAACAGTGTGTGGGATACTGTTTACACTTGAACGGGTAACCTGTATCTCTACGTTACACGAAGTACTGTTTATACTCGGACTTGTAACACGGATACAAACAGTGTGTGGGATACTGTTTACACTTGAACGGGTAACCTGTATCTCTACGTTACACGAAGTACTGTTTACACTCGAACTTGTAACACGGATACAAACAGTGTGTGATGCACTGTTTACACTTGGACGTGTAACCTGTACCTCTACGTTACACGAAGTACTGTTTACACTCGGACTTTTACACGGATATGAATGGGGTACTGTTTACACTTGAACGTATATCTTGCATTTCTGTCAAAGCATGGAGCTTGTGTCATATTACGGTATGTTATCTTTTATTGACGTTAACCTCATTACCTTACGTTGAAATTTTACATATTTTCCAATCTTTTATCACGTAGTTTTTTTTTGGGGGGGGGGGGCAATTGCCATTTTATATGTGTGTTGTAAAGATAAGAAAATCAAAGGATGACGTAATTATAAGACAATGTTACTCCATTTTTAGCCAACAATTGCCTTTGTTTTTCTTTACAAAACCTTTAATTATAGGATGAGCAATAGCCATATTTCGCTTTTAGGTTTCATTTTATTTTCTTAATTTGTTCAGTCACTCTGTTATCGGTCTGAATTTGGGAAATGCGTTCTCTGTCCTTAATTCAGTCGTATCCAAAGATTTCTAGCTAGATATAAGGGAGTCCACACCTGCGGTCAAAGAATAGATTTTGTATTAAAAGCGTTGTGAACTCAATATTTGCATGTATCCATCATTGCCTGAGTAGCTTCTTGGTCCTGACATTACAGCTTCAACCTTTGCCTAAAAAACTTCAAAATTTCAAAAAGGACACAGGATGCGTCGGTGAAAAAGTCTATGCTTCCAATGAACCACATGTGCGGTGCAAAGGCCAGTGAAAACAGAAACGTTTATAAATGGAGAGTAATTGACATCCAACGCGGCGTCTTCAGTATCACCCGATGAAACAGCTCGAGTGCAGGTAGAATCGCCTAACTAAGACCCCGTTCACACTCAAAAAAATGAAGCGGCTTCAACGTCGAAGCCGCTTGATCCGGATCGTTTTCTTGAGTGTGAACGCTCCAAGCGGCTTGGATTTTCACCGATCCGGCTCGTTTGCAATCCATCCCTGGGAGGTAGTTTGAGACACTTGTGAACAAGCCGCTTGGCTGAAATCGCGAGTGTGAACGCAACGCGGGATAGATTCTATGCAAATTTCCGATTTGCCCCCTGTTGGAGGTTATATATCCAGGTATCGGGAGCAGGAACACACGCCACACTGACAGGTTTGCTCACGTTACTGATTTTTGTGCCCAATGATAATGTCTGGAAAGAAAAAAAATCGCTGTAGGGTCAAGGCAAGTGGAATGGGAAGCAAACAAAGCTTTTTTTATCACGCGAAGAGGGAGGAAACACAGCAAGTTAAAACAAAATCACAAAAAAACAAGCACTTCTTTAAACAGCTTTCTCTCTGGATCATGATATAAGACTATTAAGAGTGGGTTTGAGAAAACCTACAAACAATGTTGTAAAAAAGTACCTGAAGTCCAGGTACGGAATTGTGTACCATTAATCGGATTGTCTGAAATGAGTGTGAACGTAATTTTTTTGAAGCGGCTTGCCCGTTGAAGCGGCTTCGACGTTGAAGCCGCTTCATTTTTTTGAGTGTGAACGGGGTCTTGATTCTCGTGTGATAACCCAAGTTATCCCCCTGCCCGGAACTTACACATATTGAAAGTTACCACGGCCCAGGTGGGACGTAATGCCCCCCATTACCCTGAGACAAAAATATCATAAGGTCGGTGTGGCTATATATATATACATTATCTTGATTGACAGCCTGTGTGCATAACATATCATCACTATGGTAGCACTTTCTCTATCGAATAAATGAGCCGCACGTATTGACCATGTCAATGCCAGATACGTAAGACAACTTTACAATTTTATAGTAAGACAAAGTAACGTTAACCCGGTGATAAAATTGCCCTTATTAATACTCAGCACCGCGTCACGTGCATGGTCCGGTCGGGCGTTGCCCCATGCTTTCATGAAACCACTGGCAGCAGGGGGTAAGGACGCGAGCTGCAGTTCATCAGTAGTCTCGGTAGCAGGCTTCGTGGAGGACATCTTAATGTCGTCTTAATGCTCATCGCTTTCAGATATACATCGTCGGTATTTCGTATGTTTTTTGTTTTTTTGTTTGTTTATTCTTTATTCAACCAGGGTAAAAGCATATCACCTGACGGCGTTTTTCAACGCCCCCTTGGGAGAGAACCCCGAACATAAGTCATACATAAAGTTCAATAAAACAAGATTAACTTCAATAAGATAATTATACATAAAGTTCTATGAAACCAAATTACTTAAGTAACATAAAGATTGTACTAAACCAGATTTAACTTAGATAACATTAAATCATTCTGCCAAACGAGTGAAATCAAAAATTTAACCTTAACGTGAGATAGCACAGGAAACATAGCAGAAAGAAGTCAAATCAATAGCAAAACAAAAGCGATGTGAAATCTCTACATAGTTATCAAGCAAAAGGCAATATCAAAACGCCTGCGAAGAAGCCTGCCGTGCAGGCTATGTCCGTCGTCACGTACGACCAAAATTCTACCCAGCAAGATTCAACTCGCACATCTGCCGTCACATCGTCCCAGTCCAGAGGTTGGTGTGAGAAAAATGGGGGACAAAGTTTTTCCTGTTGTGATGTCGGAGCCAGAGCGGCTCAGGTAAGCGACCACCCCGGTATGAGATGCCCGAAAAAGCTTGGCAACTTATTAAGCTTATTACTGGGACAAATCATATTCCTCTTATTCTAACACAGACTTAGTTCCCAGAGCAATTTACGGCCAGCTTGTTGCCGTTATTTAGTGATTACGTGGTGTTGTCGCACTGTTGCTGTTTTTTAAAGCCTGGTGCTTCCCGTAAAATGGTACTTATTATCAAATATGGGGGGACAATACGGCCCGATCAGAGGTTGTAACAGATGGTCCTATTTTAGCATGATATGTCATGCTATGTCACGTTATGGTATATCAGATATATCACCTCCACCCTTCGTGAATACTAGTACTTGTCAGTAATATTGATACAAATTTGATTGATGTAGTAGGACGATTCAGTCGGCACAACTCGTATCACATTTTATAGAAACGACCGACATTTCGCATTCCGAATGTAGTATACTACTATATGACATGATGTAATTATACATGTTATGACGCGACCCTGGAAAGAGATGTTGTTTTTTGATTAACTGTTGCATACCTTCGTGACTGGGTATAGTGTAGCATGTTCGACTGTGCGTGCCGTTTCGGGGGTGACCGTGGAAAACCTGCATCTACGTGCCAGAACGTTCATCCCAGATAAAAACAGCATCGATGTCTACGCAGCAAATGCTAACCTCGACCCTTATGGCGGTAAAGATGAACCAGAACATTCTGAAGAGAAAAATGATATTGTTATTTCGTCGCCAATACATTTATTGAAAGTTGGCACTGGAATCATATTATTCTACAGAAACATGTCGTTACATGAATGTATTTCATTAATCGTTGAAATTTAAGAAAGAATCAATATCAGGTCAGGAAACTATATCTTTTATTTACTAATTTATAGATTTATTTATCTTGATTTACTGAGAGATGTTTAATTTTTATATATTCACCGTATCTCTAATGCGTCTCTGAAACGTTACAATGCATTTATAGTTGAATAGCATGTCTACACAACAAAGGAGTATTCAAACACCCCAGTATCACATACCTTATCATGACTCAACCCGCCGACCGGTATAATCCGACGAACGTAAACTATGGGTAGCCGTACTGTCCACATCGACGGAGACCTCCCTGACACAGTTTATGCAAACTCTTATATATGAATATGTGAACATTTTTATGCTCTTTGGAGACTGTCTTCCTGTCCTCAATAGATCTTCTTGTCGGGTTTCAAAATTGAAATAATAGTTTCTAAAAAAATCGTTAAGATACTGTATTTTGACGTAAATCTGCGTGGGAAAGGTTTAAATAGATCGATTATTTCAGACGTCCATCGGTAGTGGGTACGGGCCGGATGGACCACGTGACGTACTACGCTCTGGGGTTCTGTGGTCTGTACGGGATGCTGCTGGTGGTGGTGGGGACCGTTCTGCCAATCAGCGAGTTCATCAGCGATCACCTGGTCAAGCCACGAGTTGAAGTGAGTTACACCCTTCGGCTCTTTTCGTCTCAGGAGAGTCTCGACAGCTTCCATTATTTAGTGTTGGCAATGATGTCACTATGACATCATCAAGCGACCGACATAGTGGACATCAAAAGGTGGATAATATCCAAATAACATGACTTGATTTACCTGTACATAGCTCCACATGCCTGTGTTTAGTTAACGCCACATGAACGAAAAAAACAAACAAGGCAATGAATTATGAGATTATTAGCATGATTGTGAGTTCCCGGAAACCGGGTGCCATCTTGAATTCAACATGGCGGCTTTTGGTAGCAGAAAACAGTTTTCAGCACTTGTGGATTTCTATAGATAAAGACCACTAGGTGACTGACGCGAAAGAAATCATAGAAGATAGCGGTTTTCAAACACGGCAAACTAATATGTTCTGTAGCCTTTTGACTTTCTAATCTGAGCTGTGACGTCACCGGCACGCGCTCGGTTTCCGAAAAAGGTGCCCATGCTAACGATTTTCTATCTTTCCATAGGGATTTTTCTGCTATCTATACACTGTGGGGTTTGCTTGGTTATTGGCAGTGTTCGTCTCTGGATGCAAACATGGCCGCTGTCCAGTCGAGGGGAAAAAGGACGACCTTAGCATCTTTCTGAAGTGCGGTTTGGTCGGTAAGAAGTCATTTATGTTAGGGTATGCTTATTTGATAAAATGTATGACATTCCCGTGCAGCATTTTTTTATACGTTTCCTAACAATTTTGTAGACTAAGATTCAAATCATAGGCAGGGAATTGCACTCACCTAAAAAATGTAAGGCGACCACTCTAATCACTCGGCCATTCCACCGATACAAACGTAACATACATTCGCATAATTCCACCAGGTGCCAATATACCGCCACCTCAAAAAACATTGCTATAGAGGCCTTCTCAAGATTGTCTTCAACACCTTAATATCTGAATTGTATTACATTTAGGATATTCAACATTCGGTGTTTAAAACAATCTTGCGAAAACCTCTATTCTAACGTTTTTAAAGGTGGCGGTATTATGGCACCTAGTGGAATTATGATAGTCGATGTTAGTAACCAGCTGCAAATATTCTGCAAAGTGTAAAGAAAATCGGTAAACAAATTCTTAAGTATACCTAGAATGCCGAAGCCAATTCCAATGTCAAAGAAGAAGATATAAAAGAACAGAAACAATATACTTTGTTTGTTAGGTCGGTTGTTGTTGTATTTATGTTCTACAGTTTCTAGAGTACATGTAGTTAGTATATATTACTTGCAGTCAAGGGTATGTTCTTTCTTCTCTGCTATATGCAGGTTTCGGTTTGATCAGCGTTATAAAAGCTGCCCTGGAAGTCGCTCTCTATGCTGAGTATAGCACGATGCCTGGCTGTTATCACGTGGAGATGACGTCACTGCTGAGCCCTGTCGGCTGGATCTTCTTCTGTCTGATGCAGATGTACATTCTTCTAACCTTTGAGGTAATAGGAATAGATATATAAAGCATTTATATACCAATTATGCAAATTAAGACTCATTGCAGTTCATTTCATGCATCCTCGTAGAAGGATTTCAAACATTTGAATTTAACAGTTTGAGGGGACATCGAGTCTTCAATTCTGTTGTCAAGTACTAGTAATCAAACTTGATTTCCCAGATGGAACTTGGTGAAAGTTATTTTCAGTTGCAAACCCTGCAAAGTCACCGAAATTACATGCAGTTGAAAGCTATTACATCTTTGCGAGTTGCGATGACAATTTCCTAAGAAATATTCACTTTGAAGCCGACGATGTGATTTTGTTTGCTAATCTGGTGGAAGGAATCATGAACTCGAAGTATGATCTGTAAGCTCAAGATCGATGATCTATAACATCAAATGGATGCAGTTCTGCCTCGTTCTTCAGCGAGTAATAATTGCAATGGTTGAAAAACAGTTGAATGTTATATTCAGAACTTTTGTATACAAATGAATGACATTAGTGGCACAAACACTTTAAGAGAAACTCACTTCAGCTCACCGGTCCCATAGCCTCACCGGCCGTAGGGGCAGCAATGCCATCAACATAAGTTTTCTACCTTCGTCTGTCTACGGCTTGGGTTGTCAGCTGGCGGACTATTTGTCCCGACCATTCTTTCTAGTCACTAGTCCAAGTCCAGAGAAACTGCTTGCTCAATACGACGCATTTTTTTCATACATACCATCGTTCAGATGAATCATCAGCCTCATGGCTGGCAGTCGTGGTTCTACGTACTTGGATTGATGCACTGCGTGGCCACCAACCTGTGCGTGTGGGTGAACACCGTGGTGCACGAAACCGTGGAGGCGCTGGAACACCGGCTCAACCAGACCGTGGTGGCGGAGGAGGGGCACGAGAGGATGCTGCACGTCTCACACGATACTCATGACTCAGGTGAGATGGTCGGCATTACTAGCTTCCTTCACCGGCGTCTCTGGGAGTTTTTTTGGGGGAGGAGGGGGATTCCCAATTTTTAATCGGGAATACGCCGTGGAATATCGGCGGTTGTCCGCAGCCGAAAATTGCGTTTGGTAGGGCACGTGGTGCGCCATGAGGAAATGGCAGGAGAGGTCCTGCTTTAGGAACCAGGAGAGCCGCGCAGGCGTGGCCGCCCTTCGGCCACACTCAGGAAGCTGATGCTCGAGGACACGGGTCTGCAGGCCGGAGAGCTCCGTTCGATCATGCTGGACAGGAACATGTGGAGACGATGGTGTCCCCTCTCCGAGGATGAACTGAACTGAACTGACGCCGGGAAAGGAATATACCGAGAAGCTTGTACGGGCCCCCAGCACTTCCCATACAAGCTTCCCGGTATATATTTCTTTCCCGGCGTATTCCTTGTATACAATTGCGGATAAAAAAAAAACCACCAAGGCCCCCAGAGACGCCGATGAAGGAGGCTACCACATTACACACTGCGGTATGGTGATGATGATGATGGGGATTATTATGAGAATGTTGATGGTGATGATGATGGTAATGATACTGATGATTATGTTGATAATAACGGTGGAGAGCAGCTCCTTCTCCCTCGCTGACAACCTAGTGTGTTCCAGACTTTCCCGTACTGCCCAGGGCTTGAGACACCATCAACCACAAACAGTTACTAAGGCTGGTCTGACATGAACTTAATGCTCGGTCACGAGCAAATGCCGTTGATGATGATGACTGTTAATGATGGTAATGATGATATGTACGCACGGTGTTCATGAACCAGAAAAGATGGACTACGTTACACGATGATAATGATCATGTTTCCTAGGGTAATAGCGATGGTAATGATGATGATAGCGATGATCATAATGTCAGTGATGATTATAGTAATGATTATAATGATGCTGGTGCTGATGTTGGTGCTGCCAACTTTGCTTACAACAGTGCTGCTTCTAATGGTGATGATGGTGTAGTGAGAATTATATTGATGGTGATGATGATGTTGACGATATATGGTGATATGGTTGGTGACCACCATTGTGATTTATGTTGACGACGTTGATGGTGGTGAATATTAGTTATTATAATGTGATGAATATGGCGATGCTAAGGGTAGTGATCAGTTCAGTTCAGTTAATCCTCAAATGAAGTGCCATTAACGATATACGACCATGCATCTCTATCTAGCAGGTGGCTAACAAGTTGTACTCCTTTAGAGCGGCCTCCTCCTCCAATACTTTCTTAATTGTCAGGATGATGGCGATTATTACAGTGCTTTGTAAATGATTTTCAGGTGCAGACGAAGTTGACCTGGCTCACCTCTGCCAGCCAGTGTACCTGCAGCACCTGATGAAGTACATGTCCCCCATGATGTACCCATGCACCATAGAGGAGAGCCTCATCGCTGCGGCTGCTTTTGCAATCGCTATTGCTGATATCAAAGAACAGGTGATTCACTGTCTTGAATTCTTAAACGGAGGTGGGGTCGATACCAACTTCTAAATTTTGTCTATTTATAAGTTGTCATAGTTGAAAAAAACGTATAATTGTAGTGATATAAGAACAGGTACAGTTTTGAACTTATTTTCATTATGCTTATTGTTGCCTTCTAAATTACTATTGCTGATGTTTGGTCTAGATATTTACAAAAAGAACTATTTAACTTTGCAGCACCGTTAATAAAAGATTTAAGGAATTAAAATGTGTAACTACCGAATCGAAGTCAAACATGTTCAATGATTTCAATGTTGAAGTACGGTAGCATCAAGATTCTGAACCAAGTTGCTAGCATAGAGACGTATGTCTGATGTCCGAATGTGAATTCTCTACATCTAAAACAACTTTTGTGCACCTTTCAGGCATACGGAAAGACGCCAACACGGCTGTGGAAAGTCCTGTCGGATACATCTCACTACTGCATGTCCTCGTGTAAAGGTCTGGTGGCCGGAGTTATCGTCCTCGCGGCTGTCCTCACCACTATAATTATCTACGGATTCTCTTTCGGTGCGATGGACCACTTGGCCGCCTCCATAGCTTACCAAATAACCATTTTGATGTGCAACATCATCGGGATCGTAGTCACAGTACTGGCCTGGCGCTACCTGCGCTCACACCGCAGCGAGCAGCACAGCGGCGCCGTTCTGGATAAAGCCCTGCTGTCCGTCGCGCTGTTTGGCGTCTTCCTGTTGGCTGTGTTGAGCCTGATCTCGGGAATCATGGCAACCCACCACAACTGGTCAGACACGATGCTGACGTGGCGGATGGCGTCTACCATCCTGGAAACATCACTGCAGACTGTCTTCATCTTTGACGGACTCAACCGGACATCGGTGCTTAAGAGCGAAGAGTGTAAAGCTGTGGAGACACCAGGACTGCTTAACCGGGTATCGAAAGCTGTGCAGACTCCAAGACTGACTAACCGGGCATCTAAAGCTGTGGAGACGGGTCGAGTGTCGTTTTCAACACCAGGAGAGGCAAACAGGAGGTCTAAAGCTGTGGGGATGGATCTAGTGTCATATTCAACACCACGGCAGGCAAATGGAGAGGTGATTCACGATGTCGTTCCGCAACGAGGCGTTTTGCCTGTGCGGCAAGGTATTGATACAGCTCAGTCGGGCAGAGTAGAGATTCCGACAATCGTGGAAGACTGTGACGGACCAGAAGGTCGTTCTTATAATTATGTACGTTGTGGTCCGTGTCTCAAAGTGTCACTTCCGCAGCCAAAGAGCGATGATCGCAGGGTGAGCAAGACGAAGGGATACGGGGAAGACCAAGAAGATAATGGCGGAGGAAGGAAAAGATTCGTTCGCGAAAAGAGCGGACCAGAGAGGGGGACGATTCGGAAAGGTAGCAGACAGCTGGTGATGTTCTTGTTCGTGTTGAACGTAACGCTGTGGCTGGTGTCCGTGTCTACACTCTACATCCCGGACACGCTCACAGTGCAGGTAAGAGTTGAAAGGCTAATGTTCACCCATTTAGTAAGATTCTTAAAAGGCACAATCAGAATTGTGCTCACTTCCAACGTTTCTTTGTCTATCAGACACCATTATCGGGGTAAGAATGGCTGGGTCTGTTTCTTGCTGCTACTTATAGCGATGTAGGTGGCGCTGCAGCAGCAAGAATGCCGCTCCAAACATGGCTCAGTTTGTATCCCCCCTCTCTGTTCCACAAACTGAGCCACGTAAAGGAAGCAGAGGTTTAAACCTTATACATGGTGGCACATTGATGACTAGAATTACACGTAAGAATATCGTTCTGAATCCTTTACCTGTCTTAAAAAAAACCACCATTATCTCAAGGTTCCCCTAGGGTGCAATTAGTTTTGTGTTATCATAGAGAATTCGGGATTTTCTATCTTTCCAAACGTATATGAATATACATATATCTTTTTCATTTGTTTGTATCACAGGAGCAGTTCTATGACAACGTGGCCTGGATTCTCCTTACCCACATTGCTCTGCCGCTCCTCATCTTCTACCGCTTTCACAGCGCTGCCTGCCTCTTCGAGATCTGGAACCACGCCTACCATCCACACCAACTTCCAGAGCAGATCTAAAAACCACGCCTACCATCCGGACCAATCTCCAGGGCAGATCTAAAAACCACGTATACCAGCCACACAAATCTCAAGAGCAGATCTAAAAAAACACGTTTATCATGCACACCAATCTACAGAGCAGGTCTAAAAACCACGCCTGCCATCTACACCAATCTCCAGAGCAGATCTAAAAATCACACCTGCCATCTACACCAATCTCCAGAGCAGATCTAAAAACCACGTATACCATCCGCACCAATCTCCAGAGCAGATCTAAAAACCACGTATACCATCCACACCAATCTCCAGAGCAGATCTAAAAACCACGTTAATCATCCACACCAATCTCCAGGGCAGATCTTAAAACCACGTTTATCATCCACACCAATCTCCAGAGCAGATCTCTAAAAACCATGCTTACCATCCTCACCAATCTCCAGAGCAGATCTAAAAACCACGTATACCATCCGCACCAATCTCAAGAGCAGATCTAAAAAAACACGTTTATCATCCACACAATCTCCAGAGCAGATCTCTAAAAACCATGCTTACCATCCTCACCAATCTCTAGAGCAGATCTAAAACTACGCTTACGTGTTAAATAGGCATTTTAACGTTTCTTCCCCGCTAAGTCAGGTACTAAGTAAGTAAAACAGGCATTTATGGCATAGATGTCATATATAGCATATGCAAATCAAGCGCGAATCATACCAAATATTTCGTATTCTAACATATTTCTTTGCGTACGCAAACCTGCATTTATGTTTAAATTTTGTGCTGTTTAAGAATAGATTCAGAAGAAAAAGTTACATCGAATATGAATGAACACGGACCTTGAAATAAGGATTTACATAATACGTCCGTAACAGAGAAAGAGAGAAATATGAAGATAAGATAAAATTGGCATTAAATCAAGTTACTTAATCAAAGTGGCAAGAACATTTATAATTGTAGGAACTTTATGCAACGCTACACCATATTCGGACAAACTGAAACCTAAAAATTCTTTGAAAATCAGAAAAAGGATCTGGAGCTAATGTAAACTACATGATTATTTGATTTCTGGTCTTAACGCTACATATAAGAACAATTTTCTAAAAGGATCAACAAAGCAAAATCTGTTGTTTACGGTCAAGATCCTTCAAAATCCTTTTTGCTGGTTTTGCATATTTGCAAAATGCTTCAATGTAACGAAAAACGCAAAAGTTTATTTTCAAACCAATGTCTGGGCTTAAATCAAATAGGAGCGAAGCGGATGTACATTTAGATTTCAGTTCTTCGGTGACCTGAAAGTAATAAGATGTTTAAGAGCGCAAAAAAAACTGTAATTCTCAGAAGTGTATATTCTTTGCTTGAAATTCATAACATTTATAGATGCATTATTGAATATTAGAGGAATTCTTGCAAAGTTTTGTTTCTTGTTCTGTTAGTGTACGACTTCCTCCAAAAGTAGTTGTTTTTCATATGTTACTGGGAGGGTGAGGGCTGTAGGAGTCAACCGGTCCTGAGTGATGTTTTGCTTCCAGTCTATGCTAGGTATTGCCTGTTAACGATTGATCAAATACAATCATACTCATCAAAAGTTATATTTTTTAGAAGTGCTCTGGTTACAGATTAGGTATGTAATGACTAATGTGAATATGTACCATCCAGATAGTAGCTTATTATTCCTTTTCTAGTAATAAAACCCCTGGACTCGATAACATTCCTACCATCATATGGAAGGACCCGTTCATGGTTTCATGATTTACTTCTACATCTTTGCAACAATACTTTTCTAACTCACAAACCCCTCTCAACATGGCTTAAGGTTGGAATCATACCAGTCCCCAAGAAAGGAGACCTCAATTCAACTGCAAATTACCGTGGAATCACACTTATTCCCATTGCGGCCAAGGTTTACAATAGATAAACTTTGAATAAGCTTTGAACATCGCATAGCATAAGTGACCATCTGTTACATATAGAATCCGGCAGGCATAACAGTACTCCGATAGAACATGTAAATTCTGTGACCATTTATATCTTGATGACGAGACACATTTTTACTAGATTGTACATTATATGAATTTGAACGCCAATCCTTATCCAATACTATACAGATAGACAAAGCACGAACGATCATGCGATTAACGCAACATGTAAATATAACTCCATCTGTTTCAAAAAGAGAGAAGAGCATGTTAGATGCAGCCATTAGCGATAGTATATGTTAACTGTTGTGACACATAGTGTCTTAGTTCTCTTTCCATCTAGCCTAGTTTGATCTAGTTTAAAATCACTGTATAAGTTTAGTTTTGCCTTTGCATCCATAAGACCACGTGGTCCCTCTGTTCATTTAGCCTTCGGGCATGAATATGCAATAATGATTTAAAAAAAAAACCTTCTGTTTAATCGCCTTGTGCCAGCAGTTGACCCAGTCTTGAGGAAAAACCAAAATGGGTTTAGAAGAAATAGGTCCACCATCTCGCAAATACTGTCAATCCGACGGATCATAGAAGAAATGAGAAGGTGTGATAAGGACCTGGTATTGCTGTTTGTTGACTTTCGCAAGGCCTTTGACTCTATAAATAGAAATACCATGTTTGAGATACTTCCACTGTACGGGATTCCTCTACCTATTACTGATGCTATTAAGTCACTTTACATCAATACTTGTCTACTGCCTCAGCGATCACCCCTGACAGCGAAACAAGTCCCTTCGAAGTAACCGCTGGTGTACTCCAGGGCGACACATTAGCGCCGTTCCTTTTTGTCATTGTACTGGATTACATCCTACGAATATCTCTTGATAGCATGAGTGAAAAAGGCCTAGACGACGTCGACGACACCCCGCAGTGAACCTCACATATATAGATTCCGCGGATGACCTAGCCTTGGTCGCACGGCTGGTCAAAGATGCAGAGGCACTGCTCATGTCACTTGAGAGAGCAGCCGCCCAAGTAGGCCTGTACTGTAACGAATCCAAGACTGAGTTTATATATACAGGTGCCTCTTCTAACCAGTAACTTAAATCTGTATCTGGTGTCTGCTTAAAACGCGTTAGTGATTTTAAGTACTTAGGATCCTCAATTATGGACTCAGAAAAAGACTTCACAGCAAGGAAAGCCATAACTTGAGACGCGTGTAATAAACTCGACAAAATCTGGCTCTCTAATATCAATGATAAACTAAAGATACAAGTTTTTCGCACCACTGTTGAACCTGTACTTCTTTATAGCTCTGAAACCTGGACATTGACCACAAGTCTGGAGAAGAGACGGGATAGAACATACACCTAGCTTTTGCGCAGAGCAAAGAATTCAGCTGAAAGGAACATGCATCCATCAAGACCATCTACGGAAATCTTTCCCGAGTATCCCACAGCCTCAGGCAGAGGCGTGTCCAGTTTGCAGGTCACTGTCATCGCGCAAGTGAAGAAGTGGTCGCTTCACTCCTCCAATGGAGACCGAGAGGAAAGACCTTCTAGAGAAAGCTCACCTACCCAGCAACCATCTCCAGAGGCGTCACCGGGATTGACACAAAACTTAGTAGCAGCAATGAAAGACCGAGTGCTGTGGAGAGATGTTGTGCATCGCCTCACCCCGCTCACCAAGGACGACAGATGATGATGATGAGAAGCTGTCTATTTAAATATCATGTCTTTATATATCTATATCCATTATCTGTAAATACGTAACCGAGCTCCTAGCACTAGCAAATGAGGTAGTCTTCTGCATAGCTAATATCTATTGACAATTCTCTCTTACATATGTTACAAGTTTGGAAGTCCTATCATGGAGTGCAGTGTATCTATAAACTTTCATTAATCATGCAAATTAGCTGTTTATTTGCATCATAATCATATTTCGTTATGTAAGACATCACTTAGAGTGTCTACATATCAAAATCTTGAAGATCTGTCAACACTTTCATATTTTCTTATTAATTATGCAAATTAGGTCACCATTTCCATATCTGATATGTATTGATATTTCTGTCTTTCTCAGCTACCCATGTGACAAGTTGGAAAGTTTTGTCATTAAATGCAGTGGATTCATAAACTTTCCTTATCAATTATGAAAATTAGCTGTGAATTTGCAAAGTAAGTATCTCACTATGTCTTCACTTAAGCTATCTATATACAACAAAAATCATGACGATCCGTGAACACGATGACTTCATATTTTCTCATTAATGATGCAAACTAGGTCGTTATTTGCATACTAAATGTCTATTGGCATTTCTCTCTTTGTCAGTTACAAACGTGACAAGTTGGAAAGTCCTATCCTAAAATTTATTGGATTAATAAACTTTCCTCAATAATTATCTAAACTAGCTATTCACTTGCATAACTTGTATTTCATAATGTAAGTCATTACTTAGGCTATCTATATGCACAAAATCATGACTATCCGGTAACACGTTTTTTACTTATTCTCGTTCAAAATTTAAAAGGAAATCGGCGCCAGCAGTTCCAAACAAGCCGCTAGGGAGTCCAAACTCTCTGCTTAAGGGCCATCTACCACTTAAAACTCACGACCACAGCATAACCGGAAAACGAGATGTCAAAAATTAAGTTCCGCTGCAGTAGCAAGCCGCTAGGGGGCCCATTATCAAAATTGACCTTTGTTTTCCTGACCCCTACTTACCTATCAAATATCATTAGGATCCATCCAGTGCTTCTCGAGTTAGGCTGTTGACGCACAGACAAACACGCCCACACATAACATTCTTGCGAAGGTAATATGCATGGAGAATGTAATACGATGGCTTGATTGTTAGAATTTCTGTTCATAAATAACAATATTCAAAACAACTCGCATGTTGTGTGTTCATTACACTGTTGTTGTAATGTAATTAGATAGGCCAACTGGTATCTTAGCAGCATGAGATTACGATTGACATAACCAGATCGCAAAGGTCTGTGATCACAGCCTGTTCACGGCACCTTGTTGCGGCCATTGTACTGAAGGAATATGAACCACTTACACCGGGCTGGACCCTTACTATATTCGATACGTATGGCGACTTCTCTCCTAAAATTCGGGGCCTCTAAAACCAAGAAAAGTCCCTCATCGAAACTAAGTTCTTCTGGGAGTATCATATTGTTAGGGGTTTCGAACCCAGGGCTGCTGGGTTATCAGCCAAATAGACAAATGCCAACCAAAGGAGTTAAAAATTGGCCGACCAACACAACAGTTTTCGAAATAGAAAGCTTGTAGGGATTTGCCATCTTCACACGTTATTGAATAACCCACCCGATATTCCAACAACAACAAAAAATAGCTCAGCACTGAAATTATTGAAGAAATAAAACCAACCACCACTTTGTATAAATAAGCAACTTATACTGTTTTTCATGTAATGGAATATGCCAATTTCCCATTATTTGGATGGTGCTGTTCGTTTAACTTTGTTACATGATGCTTTTGAAGTATCATAACATGATGCTTTTGAAGTAGAGTCCATTCCAAGACACCATGCGGATGTTTGTGGCCATTGTTTAGAATTGATTTTAAATTTTTGTAATTATATGTCTAGGACATTAGATATTTCAGAAATATTTGTAACACTGTTTCAACTTTATAAATATTTCCCTGGTCCTGTAAAACTTTGGAAATATTCATCGTGTGGAATTGGATACTTCTAATGGTTTCTAAATAATGATAACAGCATTCTACCATTATTTACCATTTTCTACCATTTTTTGTAAATGGTTCAGTGGGCTGGGAAGATAGCAATTCACACATTCTTGCAAAGTATGGTTGGGTGCCATGCAACAATGGTCCACCACAAAGGATTCACCAGTGCCCAGCAGTGAAATCTAAAAATATACAGATACAACAATAGGGCTTACTTTTATGGGGGCAATAAACTAATTTAACCATTCGGCCAGGTTAACCATTTTTTGTAAATATTTGTAAATGTGAAATAATCCCACAGAGGTTTCACAATAACTCTAAATAAAGATATTTTTGTACAGTTACTTTCAAAATGTTTCTAAAATATTCAAAGGAATTCAAATATATGAGTACTTTCTCAGTCAATTTTTTTAAAATAATTTAATTATTGTGGCTCAGATATTCTTTTATTCAAAATAATTCAAACTAATTATAAATATCGCCTAAAAACCCTCATGGTGTCTTGGAATGGACTCTATCAACAACCGAATTTGGCAACCTTCTGTGAAGGGCCGTCTTCTCCTGCTAGTCCCACCATGGTCTACCGACAAGCCATAAAAGTATGACTTCTCCATTTGGCACCTGTTGGATAATGATTAGTGGACTTCAAAGAAGATGACGACACACTCGATGCTCATCTCTGTTCAGTAAACAAACTGTACTCATTTAAATTTGACCAAAAATTATTTTACAGCTTTAAAATGATAGAATTAATAATAATCGATAGAACGACTGGCTGCAAATTTTCACATGAGTTTCTAGCACTTAAATCCTGGAAAACAACTCTCCCAAAAAGAAAGTGAAGGATACATGGCCGTCAAAAGTAAAGTTTCAAACAAACGTACCAGACAATCACCGGTTTAGATGTGCACGCTAAGCTATACGGATTTACGGTAAAATATCATGGGACCTTTCGGCTTCTTACATAATATCTACATCAAGGATATGCATTGAGAACTGGCTGTATCCAACGCGCATTGTTGTGAACATGTAATCTGTAAAAAGCACACAAAGCAAAAGGGAAGTCTAATCCAAATCAATCCTCTGTCTGTTCTCAAGGAGGCAAACTGAGCCCTGTTAAATAACGGGATTACCAACATCGGCAGACACAAACTATGATAGTATATTTGATGCAACACATGCGTACTGCTATATAGCTTGGAAAATCGCTCTTCTATATCAGAATCACATACAGTCGCCATCGTCAAGACCTGTTGAAACCATGGCTGAAGAATTTTCCTTGGACGTTGTGCCAAGGAAACTGGAGACCCATCCTTACGATACCAGCTGTGTGAAGCAAGTAAACATAACTGTACGACCCGATACCGAAACTCAGGAAACTACCTGCAGACCAGGTGACTGTCATGGCGATCCCTTCACCATGAAGACCTATCATGAAAATAAGGACGGTGATCGTCATCTCAACCCGTCAGCGGTAACGTATGTCACATCTGAAAACGGAAGTGACGAGTCCGATTATGATGCTGGCGTGTCTTCTTTTGTTGGGGATGACAGCAACATGCGTGACACAAAACGTCCTCCGTGTGTTCTGTATTCGTATCCGGTATATGAGCAGGACGACCTAAACTCTGATATGGCCTACTCGCAAAATGCCGTAAGCCGAAATCCGCTATATCCGCCAATGGCCATAGACGCTAGAAAAAATCGAGAGCACCTAGAAAACGTCCGCAACCCTAATCAGATATACGAGCCAGACGCTTGCACCCAACCCGTACACGAACCGGCTAACCGAGATGGCAACCCCGGCACCGAACCGGCTGACACCGATGTCAATGCGGGCACCCAACCCGCACAACCGGCGGACACCGATGACAATCCGGGCACCCAAACCCCACACGGACAGGCTAACCACGATGGCAACCCCAGCACCGAAATATTCATAAATTCACGCCATGAAGGACATGATAATGACATTAGTGAACCAGGTCGTGCTGCAACTGAGAACATAGAAATAAACGATTTACAACATGATGTCGCAGTAGAGGCAGCTACGTTTCCGTCTGTGCATGTTAACCCCACCTTCAGGCCTACGCATACTGACAACGATTTTGACATCAAGCCATATGCTGTCAGATACCAAGAACATAACGAGAATACGACACACGCAGAACTGAAATGTGGAGGCACGCCATACGCCGTGAGATATCAGGAAGATAATGAGGACAACATTGTTGGTGATTGCGGTAACGATATTACACCATATGCTGTTGCATACTCGTCCCAACTTGCCATAGCTGACGTAACACGACGTCGACGTGACGTACCCGTGACTAATGCTGACACGTCAGACTCTGTCAGATATAACATGAACGCACAGAGAATTCGACAACACTGGAGGGCACTTCATACACAAGATCAGAGTCCTACGCAAAACGCCGGTGCCCTCATCGCAAACGTGATGTACGTGCCAAACGTTCACCGACAGGCAGCTGGTGGTGAGTGTTATCATATCTTACCTTAAGGCTCATTTTATGACAAAATAAAGATAAGAATCCTTAATTGTTAACTTTTTGTTAATTATTTTTGTTAATATTTGGGTATTATGGGAATTCCCCGTTTTAGCAAAATAATAAATAAATGACGTCAAAATTACGTAGTATTACGTTATAATGATATCAAATTTTCAAGAATTACCAAACTTGACGAGCATGTCACCCCTGCAAACCTGGTGATCCATAGAGTAAGCCGTTTTGAAATTACGAATGGGGGCCGAATAAGCCCACTACACCCCCCCCCCCTCCCCGATAAAAAACCCACCCCAGGCCAGGGAATGCTAAAAAAGCCAACAGTGCGTCTAGCAATGGATTAGAATGAAATTATTTCCATTGTACCTACCGAACGGATTTCTTTCGATTTCATTGAGTTCATTATGTACTCTTTAGTTTACCATGGTTATATTGCTGTGGATGCACTTGGATTTTTTTCAATATAAGCAATATAAACAGCATATGACTCGAGAAAATTTTTGAATGGCAGTTCATGGTATTTGCTAGGTAGGCAGGTGTCGGTAATACACAGATCAATATGGAAAATTGGCGTCCTGGCGGCTCCCTAGGTTTTTGCAGCGGAACTTGTACATTTGTGTTTTTGGAGACATAACTCAAGTACTGAGTCAGTGGTATACGGAGGGTGATACTCAGGAGGAAAATAACTCAAGCAGATATTAATGTATTTTTATTTTGGTGCATGTGGGTACCTTTGGTGGTGATATAACAAAATGGCCTTATGGCAACCAAGGCCTAAAGTACAAAGTTGATGAGTAAAACTTATAATTCTTTTTGAATGTAGTCATCCAAATTACGGGATTTCTAGGGGATCTGTCGCGTACCTAGTATAATTACTTCGTCCCTCAGCAGACGGACACGCAGTTAATTTGAGGACGTTGATTTCAAGAAAGTGTTGACGGACCGTCGTGGCGTTTGGTTTGCAGCTAACTAGTTTAAGCTGTTATGGATTAAGGTGCTGATTATGCAAATAGAAGTTGATTTGCATAATTGATAAGGAGATTTTAGAAATATGCTGCGTTACGGAATTAGCATTAAATAGGTGACATGTATAAGTGAAAGAAGGGAATATAAGTTATGCAAATATATGCAAATGAATCACATCTGAATTTCTGGTTACCAAATACCATGTTATTATAGTGGTTAAGGAAGTAAAGTGTTTTATACGACTTTTGTAAGTTACAAAAATCATCAAAGATATCCAAGACATACAAATCAACGCTACATTTACATAACTTAAATAAAAGCTAGAATAGCTTTCTTGCTACATTGCTTACACGTGTACTGGACAGAATTTGGACTGCTTATGTTACTTGGGAAGTTAATCATCAGCTGATATACATATGTAAATCTTATAAATATGCCAATAATTCCCTTCTAACCCTATCCAGACCAGCAGGGGGGGCAAAAAGTGCTCGCGCCAACTTTGACGTCGTATAACTGGCGAACGACGTGTACTAGGACTACGAAACTTGGTGACTTTTCCTAAAATATTGTTGGCAACAATTCTGCGATAAACATTTTAGTTTGTGATTTTTAATGTTGCCATGGCAACGTGTTTCTGACAGGCATATTTTCCCATATTTACTAATTTCAGTTTGAATAGTGGGATTTCATGTTTTTTATTGCTAGATCAAACTTGTTTATTTATATCATTAACATCCTGTGTAATTTGAAGTTACATTTGTAATCAAATATTCATAATTTATGCTAGTTTGATAACGTCATAGGTCAAAATCCAAAATGGCGGACAATGTCATTTTCAACGATAAATACATGTAATTTTTTTTGCTTACAAAACACAATCACTTGATCATTTTTTGTCCATTTCTATTGGGATTTTTAGTTATGTGGAAAAAGTCGTATCTTGGTAAATTCAAGCTTGTCGATCAAAGATGGCGGACAAATGACGTCATTTTCTGGCGTCATATAGACGTCAGTGTCGTCGTCATTGGCAACAAAAGACTTAGCAGACTTAGACACCAATAAGCTAAGCTTTATAGTCATCATTTTGTTCAATACATTTAAGTATAGCGCAAATTTCATATTTTGACGATTTATGACGTCATAATTGCGTCATATTACGTCATAACGATACCAACATTACAGAAAACATAAAACTTTAATAGTACATCATCCCCTCCAAATTTGGTGATCGTAACCCAAGCCGTTTTGAAATTACAAGGGGGGGGGGGGTCAAAAGAGCCCCCCTGGTCCCAGGAATCCCCAAAAAGCCTGGTTTAGATAGGGTTAACTTATATAAACAATGAGAACCTTTAGCATTAATCAGTCAAAGAATTTTATATGATTTGACGAAGGTATTAGGTTATGGAACTCTATTATTATTTGCTCCGTTTACTTAAAAAAGACTGTTAAAGAACTATGATATGACTCTCCGGTATGTATACCGCTCTTTGTTTTTAAAGGGGGGGGGGGGGTTTCCGATAGATATTAATTGTACTAAGTGACAAATGTATGCTATATTTCAAGTACCCATTAGCGCCACGCGCATCAAAATGCATTCATTCTCCTACAAAACTCCCCAAGTACCCTCTTATTGAATTGATCAATCTCAGCCTATGGCTGAAAACAATGTACCTGACATAAGTTAGGTTACAAAGCTAATTTCAGGGGCGCTAAGAAAAACGTCTTGTTATGTGTTCTTTGATGTCTTCTGAACAATTGACCTTCTTCGTGTGCTTAGCGCCCCTCATCTATGCCGAAAACATTCACACTAAAGGAAGTGTCTACACGTATAGGGCGATTGGTTAGGGTCTGCATGGCTTTAGCGAGTGCCATATTGTTTTACAAACACGCGTTGCGTAATTCGCCACAAGTGAAATTCCACAAAACGTCTGCTGATCATGTATTCATTGATACATTATCTATTGGAAAAAATAACACTCCCTTTTGCAGTGGAATGCCCCTTTAATACTTTTATCCATTTTTCTATCAGTGTGTTCAAAACGACGAGCTGCCATTGCTGGAATCTTGCTCATCTTCCTGACATTATCCATCTCTTGTGGAATCCTCGCCGGTTTATACTTCAACGACCAGCAGGATACACACAAGGCAAGCATTTCTTGTTCTTTTTCTAATTGCATGCAATATACTTTTATGATTTTAAGAAAATGTTAACGTTACTTGAACGGGAAAAGTACATTTTTACGGTGGCAGGAATGTTCCTATACTGTTTGTCAAGTCCAATATGCGCACGTGCGGTGCAGTTGCATTTGTCACAAGAAGATCAATGACATCAGTTACAATCTTTGATTTTTTCCGCAACGCCACTTGCAATTGTTTTAGAGTTTTCATGCTTCCCGCAGGAAATAAATCCTTTTTTTGCTGGCCATTTCTTCTTTTTCTTTTTTTCTTCTGTCATTTTTGACGAAGCCTCAAGGACGAGCCTAACTTGTGAGAATGTCTCAGTGGCAAGCCTTTTGGTATGCTGTTGGGTTCGTGTAGCTTTACAAAAGGCATATTGCAAGGACCCTGCAGTTTCTCGATAATGTGACGATTCTTGTTGTTTATATGAATATTAGAACTTAGTCTTTTATACCTGAAATGATAAAAATATTCGCGGTGCAATGCAGTTTTGTTTAGTATTTGTCTGCCGGTGAGTGTCTGTTCGTGTCCATATCGTATGCAAACTCCTGTGGATGGTGTGTTTTTGGTATAACCACGCATCCAATAAGTACTTAAATGACAACGTATACTTTTTTTATAAACAGCTGGTCCCAACTGTGGATACAGCTAGTGTGCTATTTGATGGTTCTACTCCAAGCACGGACCAACCACAGATGCTAACCTCAGATGCTAAGACGGTGTCTACGAGTTCTACAATAACGACTTCTACCGCGATGGCTTCTACGGCAACATCGTCTGCATTGACATTTACAGCAACGCCTTTCACTGTAATGGCCTCTCCCGCAGCGACATCTGCAGCAACTTGTACAATAATAACTTCTATAGCAAATACTTCAACAGCAGTGACTTTTACATCAACAATAAAGATGTCCTTCTACCAGACGACGATACCTTTTGACCCAACAAGACCTGAAACTGAAGTGAGCATCGATAGTGCTGTTACAACATCCACCCACACAGGTTAGTATTCTTTCACAACAAGCAAAAAAGTTTGAAAGTTCTAACATCAAATCTCCGCTGGATGCCATAATACCGCCACATAAGAAAAATACAGAAATCTAAGGGATATAAACAATGCAGCGTCGGCAATTGTGCATCCTCCTACGCAGGGACGTCAAACAGCCAAACCGCCTGTCTGGATGTACTCTGCTCTTTCAACCGTCACTCTGAGTTCCTGACCACCCTGTTTATAAATATTAATGAGCTTGCCCTGATTAATGCAAGACCCCTTTTGAAAACAGAGAGGCCTATTGGCTGATTGCCTGACAGCTGGTTTGGAGGGGGTCCACAGGTACAAAGAGTGACAGTTGAAAGAGCAGGGTACATACAGACTGGCGGTTTGGCTGTTAGATGTCCCTGCGTAGGAGGATGCAATTGTGAGGAATACAGACAATTCAGATATTTAGGTGTTAAAGACAATCTTGATAAGTCATGTACTAGTATAATGTTTTATGTGGCGCCACAGTGGCGGTATTATGACACATGACGAATTATGAGCGTTGTTGTTAGATCTTAAAGCCGATGCGTGACTATAGCCTGTTTCAGTGCGTCTTCCTGCTTGAGCGGTGTCTTTTAAATGCAGTCTATTTTGTTTATTCAATTGTTTGTGTTTTCACTATGCTCTGATGTAGGAATACGTCTGCCAGAAATCCCCCTTAAAGTGCCAGTTAAGGCTATGTCTATCCACAGATCAAAGAGGCGGCGTTTAGTAATTCTGAGTAAAACAAGAAAGTCGGAAGGCACGTCAAACATAAAACGGAGGTACAAAACAGGCCAAAATCACACACCTGCTTTGAGATCACCGAAATGTCTGAAACAGCTCAGCATGTACACTACAAGTGCTGCAGTGTGAGCTACTCCCCATGCAAGCTAGTACCAGAAGAGAAGTTTTTCTTTTTCTTTTCTTTCGGCTGATCATTAAATAAAGACACGCTGAAGGGGATTGCACACAGGCAGAAGAGTTGGCGTGGCCAAGAGACACTAGTCCCTGCTTTTCATCCATTTAACTGTGAAAAAGACAAGCGTTTCTTCGACTTTGAAAGGTCACTTATGTTACAAGCAGAATCAGTCATCTCCCCCTTGTCTCTTCTTTATCTCTTCTCTCAGGGGCATTTGGAAAAAAAGATGTTTTTTTAACTTTGAATAGAGATGAATCTCCTTAAAGATTGCGACAGGAGAAGAAACATTACGAACACAATATTTCACTCCATACCATGCCTACGATATAGTCGAGTAAAATAAGGAGAAAGCCGCCATCAAAACGCCTTATACTCGTCAAAAGCATAATTCACATAATGTTGACTGTAGATAATGGTATATAAACGTTTTAATAAATGGGTCGCGTTAGCTCCTTTCACCAGATGATTAAAACACCTCTTGAATACTGAATGTCAGCATCCATCTTTTTATTGCAAGAGTGAATAAACCTCCAGACCATGTACATTAACAAATAAATGAATGATTACAGAAAGTGATGGTGGGATTGTGATGAAGCCAAAGAAGATCACCTTTGGTGAAGAGGGAAGAACTCCAATCGGAGTGGCCATATCAGCTGACAATGAAATATATGTCTCAGACTCGCTCAACAACCGGGTCCAAGTCTTCAACAAGTACGGGGTCTTTCTTCGCCTCTTTAAAACGGTTTACGTAGTACCGGGCAAAAGGAAACAAACCATTTCACCAAACGACGTTGCAATAGACGCAAAAGGCTCTGTATGGGTAGTGGGACATATAAGAGATTGGGTACTAGGGGTAGTACAGTACAGCCAAAGTGGACAGCAAATATCTACAATCGACCTCACGACCTCTCACCCGGACCCAACCATTGCAGTGAACGCACGAAACAACAACATCGTTGTGGTCGCGAGAAAAATTTTTGTGTTTCTGTCCGATGGTTCGTTATACAACAAATTCCGATTGGTTCGTGGAGTAGATAGCCGTTACGCCGCTTACAATAATGACGGAAACAGCCTTTTAATTACGGCCTTTAAACATGGTACTGTCCAGGTCTATACTCAAGATGGAGACAAGCTCTTCCAGTTCGGAAGTAATGGTCGCGGTAAAGGTCAACTGCGTGGCCCTACAGGAATCTGTACGGACAGCTCGGGGAACATCTTCGTGTCCAACATGAAAAATAACAGGATTGACATGTTCACCAGCCGTGGGGAGTTTGTGCGCACGGTTGTTAGCACAAACTCCCCATGGAAGATTGCTTGTGGACCGGATGGACAATTGGTGGTGGCTAATTCACGTCATAGCACTGTAACCATCATTCCTCGCCAATTGGTCTCGTCGTGATGATATTGATTAATTCATGATAGAACATCCTTGATTAATTACGTCAACTTTTTTTGTATACTGGACAATATTTATCTATATTGTTAAATAAATAAATCATTGTTTTGGCGTGTATATCAACAGCATTAACTCGAGATGCTGTGTAGGGATCTTCATGATATCAAGTGAGTGAGTAGCGGTTGTAAAAACGAAGATCAAGTTCGAAAACTGTTTACATGCACCTTTCTACGGTAGTACAGTAAACTGTGTACTATGTATGCTCGTTCATTTTTTCGGTCAGCTGCCAGTCATTTCTAACCACAGAGAGAGCGAACGGAAGTAAAGAACTCAACAAGATTTCTCAACAAAATTCAGAGCCGCTCTCGCCAACTTGCTCTCGCCAACTTTCCATCGCAGCGAAAGCGCGGTGAGATCGCCGTCAAGTGAAGAAGAGGGTTAAGAGATTCTACGGATTTGTTGTACAGTGGACTCCTTCGGCTTCCTGGTACAGATCTTTAGAGACGACTCTGGCCTGTCTTGACGCCCTTCTCCCTCAGAAGCGTCGTCACCACGTTGGGGTACCACGTTACGTCACTACGTTGGGGTACCACGTTACTTCAGTACGTTGGGGTACCACGTTACGTCACCACGTCGGGGTACCACGTTGGGGTACGTCGTCACCACGTTGGGCTCCCTGACGTAAAAGAGGCGATTGGGACAGCGGTCCAATGTATTAACCTTTGGCGGAGCCAAAGAAAGACATCTCTACAAGCCGTGCTTGTTTTTACATGTGCACTAGGCAAACAGTCAACTTTAGGGACGGATATGTTAGGGGCCGAAGAAAAAAATAACTACAGTTCCTTATACTAATAGTTTGTAAGACAAAGTTAATAGTTGCCCAGGCCATACAGCCTTGGTCTGGAATGTGGCATATCTGTCCCATCTAGTAATACAGGGATACCTGATCATGACTATTATTTTGTGTCTCTATCTCTCCACAGAGATATTTTCAAATCAAAAAGCAGTAAATCTTAGCTTTGACCAGGCGCTAGGCTAGTTGAAAATAGATTTTCTATTGGCCTTTGTAAATCATCAAGCATTAAAACCATTAACTTAACATATGTAAGTGCAAAAGCAAAACGCTTGCGGACTAGTTTTATAAGTTGGAACATATAAAAACCCGTGCTTTGTTTTAGAGAATTTTCATCTCAATAACGTAATGCACCAAGCCCCTTTTCTTTGGCATAATACACGAACAATTTTTTTCCGAGTGGCAGACTAATTTCCTAGGCAAAGCCTCTCACATGAGAGAAAGCGTTTTGAGCGATTCTTAACGACAACTTCATTGATCTCACTGTTTGCGTAACCTCTCAGAAACGCCGTTGCCATGGCAGCAACGAAAACCTGTGGATCAATCTTCTAACAGACATTCAAATTCCCCCCTGCAATGAAAAATATGTCAAAACCTCTGCCAATCATTTCCATTATTTGGTTTTATGCAGTCTTTTATTTCAATGGGACAGTCCTTAACCCTATTCAGACCGGGGGGGGGGAGGCCCGCGTCAACTTTGATGTCCTATAACGCCAGAACTGCTTATGCTAGAGCCACCAAATTTAGTGAGTTTTCCTAAAATATTGTTGGCAACAATTTCACGAAGATTGAATAATTTTCCATTATTTCGTGTTGCCATGGCAACCGTTTGTTGACAGGCAGTTTTACCAAAAATCGCTAATTTAGGTTCTAACAATCTATTTTCCATGTTTATTCACTATATTACTGCTATTTTGTTACATAAGTAAAATCTTATGTTAATTAGAATATCTTTCATAATTAGATATGCATAACTTATGCTAATTTGATGACGTCATCAGCCCAAATCCAAGATGGCGGACGGTATGGCCAGATCAATAGCGACTAGCTTATTATCCCTTAGAATTTGTAACTACCTGGTATATTTTTATCAAAAACCATCGAAATGAATGTATCTAGTCTATTTCCATTACCTTTTGGGATTATTTGTTGCAAAAAAAGCATTTTTGAAAATTCAAGGTGGTGGATACAATATCGCGGAGCCCAACTGGTATCTTAGATGTGCATGACGTCAATTGATGACGTCATTTTCACGTCATTGATTTAACTATTGGCAACAGAGGTCGTAGCAAACTTTATCACTTTGTTATCTGCACTTGCTGTTACATTTTTGTAGCAAAGTTTTCCGAGAATACCCTTTTTTATGGGTCCGGCCAATACAATCAAATTGATGACGTCATAATTACGTCATAGTACGTCATTGTAACGTCTTATACTTGTCAGATAATATGTATTTATTATTTCCTGAAAATTTGGTGGCCATACGACATTTCGTTTAACCCTATTCAGACCGGGGGGGGGGGTGTTTGAGGTCCGCGCCAACTTCGATGTCCTATAACGCCAGATCGCCTAACGCTAAAGCCACCAAATTTGGTGAGTTTTCTTAAAATATTGTTGGCAACAATTTTACGAAGTTTGACAAATTTTCCATTTTTTCTTGTCGCCATGGCAACCGTTTGCTGACAGGCAGTTTTGCCAAAAATCACTATTTTTGGTTCTAACAATGTATTTTTCACATTTATTTGCTATATTACTGCTATTTTGTTACATAGATAAAATGTTATATTATTTAGCATATCTTTCATAATTATATATGCATAAATTATGCTAATTTGATGACGTCATCAGCCCAAAATCCGAGATGGCGGACCGTATGGCCAGATCAAGAATAACAAGCTAATTATCCCTTAAAATTTGTAATTACCTGGTATTTTTTCATCAAAAACCATCTAAACGAATGAATTTAGTCTATTTCCATTGCCCTTTGTGATTATTTGTTGCAAAAAAAGTATGTTTTAAAAATTCAAAGTAGTGGATATAATATGGCGGAACCTAACTCGTATCTTAGATGTGCATGACGTCA
>NC_049985.1:21118373-21128250 GCF_000003815.2 Branchiostoma floridae | reverse complement strand
TGGGTCCGGCCATTATAATCAAATTGATGACGTCATAATTACGTCATCTTACGTCAACGTAACGTCAAATACTTGTCAAACGTCATATACTTGTCAGATATTATGTGGATATCATGTCCTGACAATTTGGTGGCCCTACGGCACGTCGTTCAAGAGTTAGAGGACTTAGAAGTGGAGGGCCTCAAAAGCCGCCCCCCCCCCCGGTCCAGGGATGACCATTTAAGCCCGGTCTGAATAGGGTTAAGAGTTAGAGGACTTAGAAGTGGAGGGCCTCAAATGCCCGGTCTGAATTGGGTTAATACACATATTTCGTTGATTCTGAATATCAGTACTTTAAAAACTAGAGTCCACCCACATAGGAATGGTGTGAGTTTTGAATTTGCGAGCATAGATCTAAACTCCAATATTTGACTTGCAGCGACTGTTTGGTATTTTAACTTGGTTTCTTTTTTTCATTCCTTTAATTCTTATTTATATACTTTCTTATTCTATATAATACTTTTTTTTTCAGAATAAGCTTCAATTATGTTGTTCACACAGATTTTTAAGTGTTTACAATTTCTAACTGATAACTATCCTTCATGGTCCTCCCGAAGACTTATCAACGTTTCCACTGTTCGGTAAATGTCGACCTAGAAAGACTTAAGCACTTATTCAGTGGAGGTTAATTTAATGTTAATACAGACTGAGAGAAGATGAAGAAATATGATGTTTATGAGTGAGAGAGGCCCTCACTAATCCTAATTTATCTAACATTTCACACATAAGAAATATTTCTTTATATCATGAATGTCTTGGCCTCTTATTGATGCATATTATAAATTTTGTGCATGTTGCGTAATCGGCACATTTCACTTGAAACTTTCACCATTAGAAAAAGATCCAAGAAGCTAACTGTAGCATATGGATCGTAGCCAAGGCTTTGCTTTCAATGAATATGGACTCAATACCTCCGCCCATCGTCTTAAAAAAAACTGTTTTTCGACGTTTCCCATCTTGCACATTACAGGTAGACACTGCTGTGACACTAAAGAGAAGTGATCTGAAAGGTTCCAAAAATCCCATCCGCACTTTCCTTCTTACTCTTGGTTACGTGTGTCATTTGGCTTTAACCTAAGTGATCCCTCAACAACGTTAAGTTTTTGGTGAATAGTTTATTACGTAATGTTTGTGCTTTATACATTATGAAACACATTGAAACATGCTGTACAATACAATACAATACAACGGTTCAACTTGGGGGGAAGTTACTTTAGATAACATTGATACAAAGAAATCGTCAAATAAAGTTGCAAACAGTTTATCAAAGTGTGACTCACATTGCTTCTATACTCAACTCTAATATATCTTTAAATATTGGATCAAATGTTCACAATGTCATACTTTACTGTTGTCATGACCAATGTTAATTTAGACAACAATGGTTCCTAATTACAATCACCAACATTAACTCTAATAAATGAAATGAAATGAATTGCTCGGTAAATTCAGCCATAAGTGATTTCATTGTCGTCTAAACAATAATGACAAAGGAACAAATAAAGCTAATAAGTACATAAGAATGTAAAATGCTAAAAAAAAGCAGCTACTCTCCATCCACTCAATGCCCTTGTTTTGGACTAGTACGTCTTTGGTATCAAGTTGATGAGATAAACGTTATTGCTTGATAAAAGATGATCGCTGGTCATATAAGGAAAACGCAGAAAGTGAACAACAAGATTCTTTGTACACAAAACATATTTTTAAACAACTATTCAGTCACCTTCCTCGTGTCAATTAGTCAGAATTGACACGAGTAAGGTGACTGAAACGTGTTGCCGGCTGCCTTCCGATGTGGCCCCAAAGATAAAGTATTTACATATAATGATATATAGAAATATGGATGTGTATACATATATAGTTACATTGCGATTGTCGTAATTGCAATAAGGTGTTGAAAACTATTCACAACTATAAGTTACATAAGAAATGTAACATCTATTATCATAATACCTGCACGTTTACGACGATTTCTCTAGCCATACTGATTTGACAAATTGTCAACGCATCATTTTCTCCAGTTACATGTTGCTGTCAGAGCTTACCCTTGCCACTTCTTCTGTGTAACTTTTCTGCCACTCTTGTCCTGCTAAAAGCGTAATATCGTAACTGTAACACGCCGCGGAATTACACGGCGAACGGGCGCGTGGTTGGGAGGGGGTACAAAATACCGGCCGGAAGAAACACGGCACAATTAACTGTCGCTATGTACCTTTATACATCCTCCATGTTCCTTCCTTTTCTGTTAGTAAATGCATAAAACATAAACCTGCATGAGCATACAAAATGTCATGAGAAAACGGACGTATACTGTCAAGAATTTTCATTTCACTTTTGTCGGTCACAACCGCTGTGACGTAACACTTTACTGCTAGCGTAGATATAAAAATGGCGGGAAAATGGCCGCGTACGTTCAATTTTGCCCATTCAGTCGTAGATCCGGGCTATTATGCAACGGTTCTTCACACTTTTACATGAGTTGTAGGTCACCAACAGAAATTCAAGATTTCTGTTGAATCATGTTCGTCTTGTGCCGTGAGCATGTGTAATTATGATCTACAAATCTGGCAATGAATGCGACAGTGTGTTCGTCCCACGACAAGCTGCCTGTCCCGAAAAAGATACTGAAAACTTTTCGCCTTGTTGTCTTCGAATGCATTGTAATCGATGCTTTGTAAATGATGTATTGGACACCTAGTCTGAAGTGTGTATACCTCAGAAATAACTATTGTTGCATGTGTAGATCTCTTTAAATTCCATTATCTTTTATCGGCCGGTATAAGTCTTACGGCCGGTATTATGCCAATGCATGTTAAATCTTTTCCACTTTGCCGTATGGAATGAAACTATGCTCTTTACTAAACCTTGGACATCTTTGGTATCCAATCAACGCGCAAACACTTAATGTTAAACAAGTAACAATTCCATCGACTCAAAGATATTTTACACATTTAAGACATTATTAGTAATTTAGTTTGTCAGTTCGATGATCATTAATATCATAATGTTTCTGACTAATATTGCTATTGAAAATAAGCTTTGTTTTTTTATTGCCCACCTCAGGTATTTGTTTTTGCGCTATAGAGGTTGGCACTTGTAACTACTTTGCCATCCTCATTATTATAGATGGGCTGAAAAGCAGCAGATAGTGCCCCCTCATTCTCGTTCCCATAGATGGGCTGAGAAGCAGCAGATATTGCCTCCTCGTTCTCGTTCCCATAGATGGGCTGAGAAGCAGCAGACATTGCCTCCTCGTTCTCCTTCCCATACGCATTAGTCTCTAGCTTATCTTTAGGGTAAGCAATTTTGGCTACCTCATCATCATTCTCATATGCATTAATGGGTGACACGGCTGCCTCATTAACCAACATTGCCACCTCATCATCATTCTCATATGCGTTATTGGCCGACGAATCAGCAGACATTGCTACACCATCGTCATTTTCATACACGTTAGTGAGATCATTACCTACAGATACAACAGACTTTGCTACCTCATCTTCATTCTCATATGCATTAATGTGTTCTTGAGATACAGAATCAGCAGACATGGGTACCTCATCATCATTCTCATACGCGTTAATGTGTTCTTGAGATACTGAATCAGCAGACATGGCTACCTTATCATCATTCTCATATACATTAATGGCTGACGAATCAGCAGACATGGCTACCTCATCATCATTCTCATATGCATTAATGGATGAAGAATCGGCAGACATGGCTACCTCATCATCATTCTCATATGCATTAATGGATGACAAATCGGCAGACATGGCTACCTCATCATCATTCTCATATGCATTAATGGATGACAAATCAGCACACATGGCTACTTCAATATCATTCCCATATACGCTATTGGTTTCACCAGTCACAGTATCAGAGGATGCTGTTTCATTGTAACCCCCGGGTACTGTTACAGTGGTGCCTGCATTGATGTTGTTGTCATGAAGCCTTTTGTTAGTTTTTCTACGCCTAACCATACGAGTTATAGTTATTAAAGCTGTAATCAATGCTACATGGAATATCCCGACTCCAACTATTGTTTTAGTACCTACAGACGTGTTCTCGAGTGTCCAGTCACCGTTACTTTTGATACTGTCAGTGGGAAAAGAGGGGCTAATTGATGGTTCCACTGGGACAATAATAGACAATAACAACGTTGCAAATGTAGAGCTTACATGATTTGCTGCCGTACAAACATACAGACCATCATCTGACGTAACAATATTTTGTATCGTGATGGTCCCGTTTAACTCCACTGTCACTCTCCCAACTGTCCCAACAGTTACATTCAGTCCATCTGGCAGGGTGACTGTTATGTCTGGTGTCGGAAGGCCCGAAACTTCACACACCAAACGAACTGTGTCACCTTGTATAAATGTCTTGTTCTCGACTACGATAAAGCTCAAAATTCTTGGTTCAACACAGATAAGGTCTTTAGGTTCTATATCTTGAAGTCTGTGTCCAAGAAAATGACTAGGCCTCTCACATATGATCTGTTTCTCAAATGAAGCAGACCCAGTCATCTTTTGCCTGAAGGGAACCATTCTACAGTCACACTGCCAGGAATTGTTGTGAAGAGCTACATTGGAGATCAATGACATCTCATCATATCCGGGCAATACCTTTATATTGTTATCACTCAGGGACAGTGTATCGAGTTGGATAAGATTGGAAATTTCAGCAGACATAATCTTCGCAATCTTGTTGGAGGACAGGGACAGTTTTTTCAGCATTGGTAGATTTTGGAATGTACCAAGTGGAATGTATGTTAATCGGTTTGAGGACAGGTCCAATTTCTGGAGCTGGAATAAATCTGAGAAAGCACCAACCTGAATAGTGGTGATCATGTTGGAATTCAGGAAAAGTTGTTTTAGTCTTGGTAGATTGGAGAATGAGCCGACCTGAATAGTAGTTATCTTGTTGCGTTTTAGACGGATCTTTTTGAGCTTTGGTACATTGGAGAATGCACCTGGCTGAATTTCAGTTATCTCATTGTTGGCTAAGTACAGGAATTGGAGATGAGGTAAATCCTTAAAAGTATCAGTCTGAATAGAAGCAATTTTGTTTTGGTACAGGTCCAACTCTTTTAACTGAGGTAAGTCTGATAGTACGGCAGAGTGGATGTAGGATATGTGGTTGTAGGACATTAGCAAGTATTGGAGCTGTGATGTTTTTAAAAATGCTCCGCCTTGAATAACAGTTATATTGTTGGTGTTTAGACCCAAACGTAACAGTCGGGGCAAATTGGAAAATGCACCGGATTCAACGTAAGTTATATCGTTGCACTCAATGAAAATGTTTTTCAATTGGAGTAGGTTTTGAAATGCATCTTGCTGAATGCCAGTTATCTTGTTGTATCGCAAGTCCAAATCTATAAGTTTAGGCAGATGAAGGAATATTCCTTTCCGAATGTAAGTTATCTTGTTGCTAAACAGGACTAACATTTTGAGCTCAGCTAAGTTTGAAAATGTACCAGCCTGAATGTCGTTTAATTCGTTTCTACCAAGGTTCAACTGTGTGAGACTCGTTAACTTTGAAAATGCAAGAGATTGGATGTGTCCTATCGTGTTGTTGAACAGGACCAATATGGTTAATCCCCTGTACCTTGATAAATCAGACTGACTAATGTTTGCGATGCGATTGCTCCTCAAGTCGAGCGCATCGATACCTGGGGGTAGATGTCTAGGGACACTTCTGAGGCCTTCACCAGTGCAAACACAAGATGTTGAACAGCTACAGGCTGTGGTTGGACCAGCTTTCGTCACCAAGATGATGAGCAGAAACACCAGGAACGTCTTCAGCTTGTAGAACATTTTCTCTATAACAAAGGAATGATGTGCATTTCAAAGTACAGTGTTTCTCATTCAAATGACTCTCGCGGCACGGATGTAGCTAAAGCATATTCTGATTACAAAGAAAATTTACCGAAGCTATTTTGACTGTCACTGATTAACATTGCTTGGAGGTAGCAAAGCCCTTCCATGTTTTTTTTTCTTAAGAATCCCTCTTAAAGCAGGCATATCATAGTCTATAATGGTGTAAGAAGCGAAGAATGACAAGCGGCGAGGATGAGTGAGTGAGAGAATGGTGTAACTTAAATATTAATTTTTTTTCAAGCAACATAAAATGAAAATATATTAAATACATACTGCCAGGTATACCAGACTGTTTAATCTACGTTTTTAGTCGTTCTCATAAACATATTTGCCAGATACTGTCACTAGACTTTGTGGCTTGATACTGAGCTAATAACAGGGAACACACTTCTTTCTACATTTTACACCTATAATGTTATACGTACGAAAGATGCATCCAAATACTTGTATTGGTTGATTTGCAAAAAAAATTACAGCCACGGGTACCGGTAGAATTCCACACCCAAAAAATGGATGTCGCGTTAGACACACAGAATTATAAAGCAGCCAACTGTTCAGTTCCCAGAATGATTGTTCGGAAAATGAAGGTAGCTACCCGGGGGATCTGACATATCACGTCAGACCTCTCCCTAAACTGATCTTGGAAATGTAAAATGGTATATGCCTGTCACCAAATTTGGTAACAACCGTTACCACCGAGAGTAAGGCATTTATATTGTGACGCTTTAAAGTTTCTGGCTGCATATGGAAAAAAGAAAGGACTGCTGACTGTCTTTTAAGAAAATATACATATTTTACAGAATCTACTGTTAAATCAAAGCGTTACAATTATGAGGCGCCTTCTATGCTATCTATTCAATCTCGTGTGTACCAAACGGCTGCCCATGTTTTAAGTACCTAAGTGGTTTACCCAGAACTGTAAATAATTTCTAATTAAAAAGTGTAAACTTAAGTGAATCGTTGTAGCATAGGTCACCGGTAACAAACGTTACTTGCATGTATAAAGAAGCCATTATTGAAAAAATTAATTGTCGTTTTTTATCATTTTTGGCTATCTCTGATAGAGCGACTTTTCTAAACAGGTATGATTCAAAAAATGAGCTGATTTATTTTTCGAACCAAAAATCGTTATTTAATACATTTAGATAACGCCTTTTCTAGGATCTTAAAGACTAAGCGTATTACTCACCTTTTGATGATTACCAAATGGAGACCTCACGCTCGTTTCCTGTACAGTATTCTCCTTGCGAGTATTTAATGTGACCTCAAAGCTAAGTGTTCTCGCTTGGCCCTGTAATAAATACAAATAATGCTTGTCAGTATCGCTTTTACAGTTCTGTATTTTCTCACAAGCAAATACCTCTTTCTTGCATTGTAGTCATTTTCATCGGCGCTTTTCTCAGTTAGATGAAATACTCTGTCTGATCATTATATCACATGTGCAAAGGATATTGATAATTTTTGCTTTATTCCATCTCAAAAGAAAATTTCACTTTACACACTGTAAACAGAACATGGAAACCGTCAACAAAAACAACTGAACAATGCCTTTGATCAAAGGTTATATTCAACAAATGAAGCGGACGAGATCACATTTTTATTTAAGATAACTTAGTGCAGGTGTTATTTGTCTAAAAAGGTAGACACTCCAAGTATTTGTACAAAGAAAAAATTATTTAGTTTTCCTATTACCTTTCACTGAATAAAACAATTAATTGATTCCATCATACGATGTTTGTTTACATACAAAACAAGTTTGGCCACTCTTGATTAGGCACAAAGTTGGCCCCCTCTTGATGGGCACAAGGTTGCAAGTTTTCACCTAAAGCTGACATCATGTACAAATTTTAATTGCATGTAGACATTAATCTTGATGTAGCTTCTCATTATGCGAAAACTATTCTTTTCAATAAATAAAACACCAAACATACAAAAATACGTGTACAACATTAGGGACAAAAACAAAGAATGTATGGGGAAAACGTCAGAATCAGTTTTCCCTACGAAAACGGGGCAAATCATGCAAATTCTTTATACCTTCTACAGACAGCCCAGACCGCCGTGTAGAATGTTTTCCTTTGTCCCAATATTAAAAACGTACGCGCCTTACGCAAGGTATTCGGCTCTTTTGCAGGCGGAGCAGACTATATATTGGCAAATGTAGTTAATCTGAGCTTTGCAAAAGGTACATGAGAAGTGGATTTTTAAATTGCGAACGGTTTCTGCCACCTGCCCCACCAGCCTTTTCCATATGCAACAGACGAACACGACTCGAGCGTAAAACGAGAAAAAACGGGCAATTTTTTTAAAACAAAAGATACATTATCAAAAGAGTGCTCTGTAAACCCTGCATGACTTTATGTTTACTATCTGTGCTTCATCCTTTATTTTAGTATATTTGCTTTTATAACCAACAAACTCTAATACATATTTAAATATTTTCATGAAAATATCGAATGTGAAACACAAAGTCAGATAGCAGTTCTGATATATTTTGAATGTATTAAACGTGCATCATAACTATACCATACATTTACTGCTGTGATGACCACGTACTCAGAGCCCTATGATACACTCTTAACTTTGTGTAGTCTACATAATAGAGGTATCTGTAATTGTTGCCTTATCATCATAAAAATTCTATCAGGTATTTCTGAAAAAGACAAACAAGGAATAAGATAATATAACTAACACCATGACTTGATTAGAGTAATTTCAACATAAAAACATTACATTATGAGTTATGGTCGATACAATAATAATCTAAAAAATAAAGCAGAACGTGTACATAGTAGACATCACCTTGTATGAACTTCTTATCATTGATGTGGCCAATCGAAGGAAGTTATAGGAAACTGTTAATTAATGCTTTGTCAGAGAATTCGATTGCTTTATACGGCGTTCACGAAGTTATTTGTTGTAGAAGTGTACATATTATAGTAGAGCTGAAGGGAACAGGGATCTTTTTCGACTCTTAAACATAGTAATGTTATAAAATAACCTAAAGCTACAATTCTACAAAAAATATGTATCATTTGTAAATCAAAACATTGATCTATCTTATCAAAATTTTTCTCATTGGAAAATGAACCAAATCATAGGCCCACAACTTTTCGTACCTTTCACAGACACTCGGCTGATGACCGTCCTGCTCTGTTCAAACGCTGAGGAGTCTCCCGGCGGGATATGTTTAGCTTTTTGCAGGTGGAGCAGACTATATTGGCAAATGTAGTTAATCTGAGCTTTGCAAAAGGTACATGAGAAGTGGATTTTTAAATTGCGAACAGTTGCTGCCACCTGCCCCACCAGTTATTTCCACATGCAACATATACACACGACTCGAGCGTAAAACGGAAAAACGGTATATTTGCTTTTGTAACCAACAAACTCTAATACATATTTAGATACTTTCATGAAAATATCGAATTTAAAAAGCCAAGTCAGCTAGCAGATCTGATATATTTGAATGATTATCACTATATATGCCATATATTTACTGCTGTGATGACCACTCAAAGCCCTATGATGCACTCTTAACCTTTTTTCATTCCACGCATGTTTAGAGGTATCTCTAGTTGTTACCTTATCATCGTAAAAATTCTATCAGGTATTTCAACCACAAGGAAGCATTAATTAGATGAGAAAAAGACAAGGAATAACATTTGCACTTAGATAATATGATATAACTAACATCATGACTTAATTAATTCTAAAAACTAAAATCCATGGTTAGTATCATGAAGATGTTTGTTGTAGTCATCATCAATCATGATCATTGTCTCAGACTAACATGGTACCATGAATATGTTATATGATCTTTTTATCTCGAATTTTAGGGGTTTGGCTTCGTCTTTTTAGAAGTTGGTATTTGCAGGCCCTTACTCCTAATTACTCTCAATTTTGAGATGAGTAGTAGATATTGCCTTGTATAAACTAAGTCTTTCAGCAACATA
>NC_049985.1:21100146-21118273 GCF_000003815.2 Branchiostoma floridae | reverse complement strand
CAGTCAAACTGTTGAATGTGCTACCCAGAGATTTCAAGATTGTCTCTGATACAAGATTGTTAAAGAAGATGATGGACAATTTCTACGGATCATAATGGTTTTATTGTTTATAATCCTCTGACCACATGACTTCTAGACTCTATGTATGTATTTGTATCTGTTTTGAGTGTATGATATCTGTCTATCTACTTGTATATACTGTGTGTGTTTTTTAACGAGCCCTGGAAGATTAGCTCAATGAGCTAAAGGGTATCACAATAAACTCAATAAACTCAATGACAAAAAGCTACAATTCTACAAAAATGTATATCATTTGTAAACTAAAACCCTAAAAAAATCTAGCTTATCATAATGCGCAGAAGCCTTTAATCTTTTCATTAGAAAATCATATGCCCACAACTTTGCGAAGCTGGTGTGTTACGCCGAACGGCGGTTATACCGGCTATATAGATGCAGATAAAGATACAGATACAGACACTTTGGTGATGACTGTCCTGTTGTCCAGATTTTGAGGAGAACGGAATGTCAATTTTTCCTGAAGAGACAATGAAAGATATTGTTTCTAGCCTTGGACATTCTACCGACCGTTCAAGCTATGTATTGTTTTTCCCCAGATTAGACGTGGAATCAATTTTTTTTCGTTTATTTATTTATTTATTTATTTATTTGGATTCTCCACACTGGAGGGTATGGCGGAACAGGTGTCGTTCGTTCCTGCGTTTTAAATTTTTGCTTTCTTTAGAACTTAACTGGATCATTTGTTCAGACATTTGGTCAGACTTTCTATGTTCCTGGTTTGGATTTAAGAACTATTTTCAATGACAGTGGCCAGCATTGTGCCCAATATCAATGCCATTCAGCTTTGTAATTACATCAGTCTCGAGTAATATATATCATGATTTACAGCAAGTGACTACATTATTCCAAGCAACCTACAAAAGAATCATTATGAATTAATTCTAAGACAAAAGTTGACTTTGACACCACTGGAATCTCCATTTTAAAATCTGTGTTTGGTAACACTTTTTTTCCGTTATAATTTATTCTTGACTACGCAGTTACCTCGTATCTTTACCAACCGGTGACCTCGCCCTTATCTCCGGATCCGTTGGGCCTATCTTGTATGGAATGTGTAACCTGGACATTTCATCACATTGTATTCTGTCAGGGTCTTGTGGCACTGGTGTCAGTAAAGAAAATCCGCCCAATTTGTCTTATACAGCGCAATATCTTTTTATATCTATTTTCATGATAAAAAAAGATTCGGACTCCATTTCCTTAAAAATCATGGAACTTCTTCGTCTATTTCTTAGACAACTAGAACCTCCTTTTTCTCTGTCAATATGTCTGTATAGTTCTTCGAGCGGAATGTGAACCAATCTTCCTGAAGAGTCTGACTGAAGATATTGCTGAAATTCTTTCTGTATTTTCTCACGAGTAAAACGTGTTTTTTTTTTATTGTATGCTTTTGTATTCCAATCTAATAACATGTGTGGTCAGGAAAGGTCGAGAAAGTTGCCTTTTCTATTTTATTCAGTCGAGGACGTTGTCTTTTACATTTGGCAGTAATTTTTGGGTGAGCTTTTAAGCACGTTTTTGGTATAAGTCGATGTGATGAGTTCTGTGTGAGACATAAACACCATGTTACACACCACATAAAGCAACACAACCGACATAAACCATAACTATGCCACAGAGTATGTTACCTACGGTCAATTGTTTCATTTAGATTTAGCTCTTGATCTAGCTTCAAATGACGCATAGTTGCATACTAAGATGATGAGAGAGATAATAAAAGTTTCACGTACCTTTCTCAGACAACCAGAGTCTGAACGCTTGTGGGTCTTCGATAGAAATGTGAGTAATCTTCCTGCAGAGTCCGACTGAAGAGATCGTGCGGAATGTGAGCCAATCTTCCCGCAGAGGCTGTCTGAGATTAATGAAATTCCTTCTCGCAGTAGTGATTCCGCCCACTATACAGATAATGATATACATTGCGTATCTTCTATCTAGCGGACAGTACGTTACATGTTCTTACCATTCGATTTTTGGGCAAAAAAAACATAAAGACATCAAGTGGTATAAAGTGTTCCGATCATCCATTGCATGCTGATTTACAAGTAAACAAATATCCAAATACTTGACTCTATTACATATCTCGTTTCAAGGTTTCGACGTCGACTCGCCAAACAAGATGACCATTATGATAAATGTAGTTAAATATCTAAGGAAAGTATTTTTTTTTTAATTCCGGCATGTATTTTTGATTGGCACAGTTTGTCAAAGAAAACTGGATACACTGAGAAGGAAATAATCTTGTCTGTTTCCTCGACCTGCCAGAGAATGTTTTGGTCAATCGAAAAGCAAATCAAACTTAAGTTTTGAACGGCTTTCCAGCAATTACAATAATTGTATGGTTTGGCATCTTTGTATGGGTAACTCTCAATTCTAACTAAAAGGACTTTGAATTGTTAGAATATGTTTTAGTATTATCTCTATTGCAAATAAAATATACTTTGGAATACCAGACTATACACAATTTGAAAAATGCACGGAAAGATGATTTCACTGCAAGAAAGAATTTCATCAGACGCCTCTTCAATGAGCAAGAAAGAATTTCATCAGACGCCTCTTCAATGAGATTGCCGAATGTTAATTGAGAAAAAAACGAGACCTATTGACATACAAAGGAGACAATCATGTCACCAGAGGTTGGTTCGTTCGTTCGTTTGTTATTCCTGCACAACTGTCAAAGCGTCATTAGTTGTACAAGGCAGGCTTTAATGTACGTTCGTAAAAGCTATATAAAATTTGACACTGGACTGCAACATTTTATCCACTTTCACAGGGAGAGACACTTAAATCTTATCAATAAGTGAGATTTGGTCACACGCTAGATAGCAAATCAACCCCGAGTGTCTAATCAACATGTCTTTAATTGCTGAAATATGTGATCTGCTGCGAGTGTCAAAACTTGGTGGCCATAAAATAAGTCGTTTAAGGGTTACAGGTGTTAGAAAAGCCAGATCTCAAAAGCAAAGCAACCATCCTACCCTACCCGTTGAAGCCCGGACGACAGGCAGAAAGTATTTGTGTTGTGTCCTATATGTAGTCAACAGCATATAACTTGGCAAGCAAGCTGTGTATGGATTTTAATGATATTTGGTATTTGAGTAGCGGTTGTGGAAAGGAATGTCGAGTTCGAAAATGGATGGCGTAGCCTTTTCGTCAGGACGGTAGCGGGCCAAATGTGTGCGCTCTTGTAAACAGCATAACTCGAGAATCCTTGAATGGATCCTGATAATATTTGATAGGTGGGTAGGAGTCAGAAAAACAGAGGTCAAGTTTGATAATGGGCCCCCTAGCGGGTCCCTAAAGTAATGCAGCAAAACTTTTAATTTTGACATCTCGTGTTCTGGACATGCTGTGGTCATGATTTTTGAGTGGTAAATAGCCCTTGGGGCAGAGAGTAAGCGCTGTGAGTTTGGACCCCCTAGCGGCTTTTTTTTACTGCAGGCACCGATTGCCTGTCAATCTGACGAGGATAACTCGAGAACGTGTTGACGGATCATCATGTAGATGGTATGTAGATAGAATGAGTAATGATTTACATAATGTAATACTAGTTATGCAAATCAACAGCTAACTTGCATAATTAATGAGGAAATTTCATAAAACCATGCCAACAAAATATAACTCAAAAAGCTGTATATGGATTTTCATGATATTTGGTATTAAAGTAGCGGTTGCGGAAAGGAATGTCGTGTTCGAAAATGGTTGGCGTAGCATTTTTCGTCAGGATGGTAGCGGTCCGAGTGTGTGCGTCCGTTTGTTTGTGGAATGCATAACTCGAGAAACCTTAAATGGATCCTATTAATATTTGGTAGGGGTCAGGAAAACGAAGGTCAAGTTCAATAATGGGCCGCCTAATGGCTTCCTAAGGTATTACAGCAAAACTTCAATCTCCCGTTCTGAACATGCTTTGGTTGTGATTTTTGAGTGGTAGATAGCCCTTGGGATAGAGGGTAAGTGCTGTAAGTTTGGATCCCCTAGCGGCTTTTTTGGAACTGCAGTGGCCGATTTCCTTTCAAACTTTGGACGAGAATAACTCGAGAACGTGTTGACGGATCGTCATGATTTTTGGTATGTAGATAGCCCAAGTAACAATGTACATAATACAATACAAATTATGCAAATCAGCAGCTAATTTGCATAATTTATGAGGAAAATCTATAAATCCACTTCATTTCATGATAGGACTTTCAAACTTGTCACATATGAAGCTGAGAAAGAGAATGCCCAATACGTATTGATTATGCAAATGACAACCCCATTTACATAATTAATGAGAAAACATGAAAATGTTGACGGATCGTCGTGATTTTTGGTAAGTAGATACCCTATGTGAAGACTTACATAGTGGAATGCTTATTATGCAAATTAACAGCAAATTTACACAATTAATGATAAAAGTTTACAAATACACTGCATTACATGATAGGACTTTCAAACTTGTCTCATATGTAACTGAGGAAAAGAAGTTTATGTTTTTGGTAGCGTTTATGGGTTTGTGAGTAACACATGTTCATGCAGTCCTTTGCTATTGGGGTATTTACTCTTTAGTAATACATAAATAAGACCTTAACGTCTTGAATAAAGGCATGATTATTTGGCAAACGGATGTGTTCGCGGAACTCTAGTTCTTTACTGGTATTAAAATTATTTGTTCTCATAAACGACATTGATCAAATGAATCCTTACTACAATTTAAAGTACTTTGTTTGCTTATTTGGAACACTAATTAGAACAATTTAATATTTACCTGTGTTGTTTACTTAGAAAATCTTAGAAAAAAAGGTCGTTACCTGTTTTTAGAACAATATGTATTCTTTGTTCCGCGAGTTCTGTAGACTTTTGTTTTCCATCACAGCAGAAAGACAGTGGATGCTGTTTGAAACGTCTTAAGAAGTTTTATATATATCCAACAGTAAGGAAGTCCTTATTTAATGGAGAGTGTCTCTGAGAATAAAGAGTATAATATGTAAACAACATAACACAACTAACTTTATTACTTATTTCAGAAATTTTTACAACACTGCCTTTAGATACTGATTACACTCAGTTACAATTCCAGTTTACACAGCAATTAACCTAATCCTGTTCAATTTGTCTACTTTGTCTTAATTAACATACGTGTATGCGATCACTTCGTAGCCGGTCCAATACCGGAAAGTTGACAAGATTCTTTGTACACACAAAACATGTTTTTAAACAACGTTTTAGTCACCTTTCTCGTGTCAATTCTTAGACTAATTGACAATAAATTACAAATTAAGTGTCGCAGCCTTCCAATGTGGCACAAAAGATAAAGTATATACATATAAACATAGATAGTTAGAATGCGATTGCTGTAATTGTAATTATCATCACCATCCGTAATTGCAATACGGTGTCAAAAATTATTCACAACTATAAGTTATTTTGAAAATGTAAATCTTGTCCACTTTGCCATATGGAATGATACTCTGCTCTGCACTAAACCTGGGACATCTTTGCTATCCGATTTACGCGAAAACACTGTATGTTTAAGAAGTGACAATTTCATTGCATAAAAGATCTATTAGATGTTTGATACATTATTAGTCAGTTAGTTTGTTAGGTTAATGATCATTGATATTATCATCTTTCTGACTAATATTACTTTTGAAAATAAGCCTTGTTTTTCATTCCCCACCTCTTGAATTTGTTTTGGCGCCATAGAGGTCGGCACTTTTAATTGCTTTGTCATTCTCAATATCATAGATGGGCTGAGATGCAGGAGTTACTGCCTCCTCGTTCTCGTGCCCATATATGGACTGAGAAGCAGCAGACATTGCCTCCTCATTCTCATTCCCATAGATGGACTGAGAAGCAGCAGTCATTGGCTTCTTATTCTCGTTCTCATAGATGGGCTGAGAAGCAGCAGACATTGCCTCCTCGTTTCCATGGGTGGACCTAGGAGCAGCTAATACTTTACTCTCACTACTATAGATTATCTGAGAAGCAATGCACCCTTCTTTTGAAACTCCATCGCCATAGATTGGCAGACAATCAGTAGATACAGTTTGTGCATTGCCACTTCTACACTCAGAAATGTCGTCCCCATCTCCAGAATCATTGAGTATTGCGTTAAAATTCTCATAAACATTAGAATCCTGTCCTCGTTTAGAATCAACAGCTACCGCTAATGCTTTATCATCCCCTTTAGACATGTTGTTGTCCTTCAGATTTTCAGAATCAGCAGAAAATGTCTCTTTATCATTCTCATAGACGATTTTGTCCTCCCTAGCTCCTGATCCAGCAGACATTGTAACTTGTTCATCATTTTCATACATGTTATTGTCTTTCTGAGTTTCAGAAGTAGGATGCATTGCTACCTCATCATCATTCTCATAAGTATTAATGTCTTGCTCATCATCATTCTCATATGCATTAGTGTGTTCATGACATACAGAATCAGCAGACATGACTACCTCATCATTATTCTCATATACATTGACCGCTGACAAACCTAGAGAATCGGCAGACATTGCTACATCATCATCATTCTCATACGCATTGATGCCTGACGAATCAGCAAACATTGCTACCTCATTCTCATTCTCATATACGCCAATATGGTCACCAGTCACAGAATCAGCAGATGCTGTTTCATTGTAACCCCTGGGTACTATTACATCAGTACCTGTGTTGATATTGTTGTCATGAGGCCTTTTGTTTTTTCTTCTACGCCTAACCATAAAAGTAATAGTTCTACAAGCTATCACTGCTCCATTAAATATACCGACTCCAACAACTATCATAGTACCCACAGACATGGTGTTCTCGAGTGTCGAGTCACCATTATTTTTTATATTGCCAGTGGGAAAAGAAGGGCTAATTGGCGGTTCCACTAGGATACTAAACGTTGCGAATGTAGAGCTTACATGATTTGCTGCAGTACAAACATACAGACCATCATCTGACGTAACAACATTTTGAATCGTGATGGTCCCGTTTAACTCCACTGTCACTCTCCCAACTGATTCAACAGTTACATTCAGTCCATCTGGGAGGGTGACTGTTATGTCTGGTGTCAGAAGGCCCGAAACTTCACACACCAAACGAACTGTCTCACCTTGTATAAATGTCTTGTTCTCGATTACCATAAAATTCAAAATTCTTGGTTTGACACAGATAAGGTCTTTTGGTTCTATATCCTGAATTTTTTGTCCAAGATAATGACTGGGCCCCTCACATGTGATTTGGTTCTGAAATGAAGCAGACCCAGTCATCTTTTGCCTAAAGGGTGCCATTCTACAGTCACACTGCCAGGAGTTGTTGTGAAGAGCTACATTGGAGATCAATGACAGCTCATCATATCCGGACAATACCTGTATATTATTATTACTCAGGGACAGTGTATCGAGATGGGTAAGGTTTGAAAATACAACCGATTGAATATTTGTTATCTTGTTGGAGGACAGGGACAAGTATTTCAGCAAGGGTAGATTTCGGAATGTACCAAGTGGAATGTATGCTATCTCGTTTGAGGACAGGTCAAATTCCTCGAGCTGGAACAAGTCTGAGAATGCACCAACCTGAATAGTAGTGATCTTGTTGGAATTTAGAAAGAGCATTTTGAGCTGGGTTAGGTTTAGAAATACCCCAGACTGAATGTATCTTATATTGTTGAATTCCAAACCCAATAGCAAAAGCTTTGGTAGGTTGTAGAATGCACCTTGCGTGATGTTTGTTATTTCGTTGTATTTTAGATTCAGATATTGGAGATGAGGTAGTTTTGCAAATGTTCTAGTCTGAATGGAAGTTATTTTGTTGTTGTGCATTTCCAAATCTTTTAACTGAAGTAATCTTGATAATACACCAGGGTTAATGTATGATATCGGGTTAAAAGACAGTTGCAAGTACTCGAGCTTGGATGCATTTGAAAATGCACTGTCTTGAATAATAGTTATATTGTTGTTGTTTAGAGAAAGACTTTTCAGTCGGGGGAGATTGGAAAGTACGCCAGGAGAAATGTCAGTGATATCATTAGACTCTAGATTAAGCCTTTTCAGGCTGAGTAGGTTAAGGAATGCACCAGGCTGGATGTTAGTTATCTTGTTGTACGACAGATCCAAATCTTCGAACTTTGCTAGATTCAAGAATGGGATTTGGCCTTAATGCTAGTTATTTCGTTTTTGTGCAGGTCTAAGTCTTGAAGCTGAGCTAGATTCCAGCTGATTCAAAACACCCACCAGTCAATTTGTTTCCATAAAGAAGATACAATCTGGAACCGGCAAATTGAAATGACCCAGGATAGATGTAGCCTATCAGATTGTGTGACAAATTTATTTGTGATCACCGCCTGTACATCGATAAATCAGACAGGCTAATGTTTGTAATGTGATTTGTCCTGTAAGTCAAGACTAGTGATGTGTGTGGGGTAAATCTTTAGGCACACTGCTGAGACCTTCACCAAAGCAACTACAAGTCTTAGAACAGCTGCTGCTACAGCCCTGAGGTTGGACCAGCTTTCTTCAGGACGATGAGCAGTAAAACCAGGAGCCCCTTCATCTTGTAGGTCATTTTTCACTCTAGAAAAAGGAGACATACTGCGCTTAAACTAGTGTCTCGTTTTCATACATTTGAATTAGCATAAGAGTGAAATGGCATTACAACGAACATGGTAGCAAAATAGCTCAAGGATAGGGGATGACATACCATTTCTACCATACAGCTATTTTAAATGACAGCAGTTGTCATTGTGCCAAATAATATTGCCCTTAACCATTTTAATCCCCTTAGTCTAGAGTGATGTACAGCAAGTCTTAATTTGCTTATACAATCCCAAGCAACCTAGCTACGATAAAACCAATATGAAGTATTTCCAAGCAAAACGCCCTTGTTTCCGTTGTAACTATCTTGTTGCTATCATTTAATTATATTTTGTTCCCTTGGGGTCTCGTGATGGTACTGGTGTCAGTTAAGACGCTAGTTCACTGTGTCTTATACAGTGCTGCACTGTTTGCTATATCTTTTGTCGTTATCTAGCTTTTCATTATGCAAAAAAAGATACTTGGACTCCATTTTTGTTACTAATCAAAAATCTTTTCCGTCTCTTTCTTAGACAACAAGAACCTCCTTTTTCTATTTTGTCAATATGTCTAGTTTTCCAAGCGAAATTCGAGCCAATCTTCCAAAAGAGTCTTAACCCAATCCAGACTGGGGGAGGGGGGGCGGTGGTTCTCGGGTGGGTGCCTGCGGCAACTTTGATGTCGTGAAGCTCCTGAACGGCTTGTGCTAGAACAACCAAACTTGGTTACTTTTCCTGAAATAATGTTGGTAGCAATTTAAAAAAAATAGAGTAAGTTTATGATTTTTCGTGTTGCCATGGCAACGGGTTTCTGAAAGGCAAATTTTACAAAAATAACTAATTTTGGTTTAAGCAATGGGATTTTAAGATTTTCTTGCTAAACTTAAGTTCTTTTCATATATCTTTAATGTCTAACAAATCTTCGTTGAACATTTTTATATATTCATAAATCATGCTTATGAGATGACATAATTGCTCAAAATCCAAGATGGCCGCCAATATCATGATGAAAAGTATAACCAGCTTATTTTCACTCGGATTTCATGTAGGGTGTAGGGTTCAGAAAATCTGAACACTCTAAAATTCTATAAACAGGGAGCTACAATTCTATATAAAGATTGATTTCTCTTGATGGACAAATATAGATTTAGTTCTTGATCCAGCTTCACATCATGCGAAATACTTAGATATGGGGGAACTCATAAAAATTTCACGTACCTTTCTCAGACAACCAGCCCCCCTTTTTGCTGTCCGAATGCTTCTGATTCTGGTTCTTCAAGCGGAACGTCAGCCAATCTTCATGACAGGTCTTGCTGACGAGCACGTGCGAAATGTAAGGTAATCTTCCTGAAAAGTCTGACAGAAGAATACGTTTGGAATGTAAGGCAATCTTCCTGACAAGTCTGATAGAAGAGTACGCGTGGAATGTGAGCCAATCTTTCTGACAAGTCTGACTCAAGAGGTCGTGCGGAATGTCAACCAATCTTTCAGCAGAGTCTGAGATTAATGAAAATCCTTCTTGCAGGAGTGATTCCACCCACTATACAGATAATGATATGCATTGTGTACCTTCTGTCTAGAAGACAGTAAGTTATATGTTGTCGACATTCAATTGGGAAGAACAAAAGAAAAAGCCTGCAAGTATTTTAAAGAATTCAGATCAAACTTTTGGCCTACACTGGGTGTCTATTTTAACAACTAAGCAAGAATTTAAGCTTGCAATATGCTAATAGCCGAATCTAATCTAAATATCGCCTCCAGATTGTGACTAACAAGATATGACACCAATATGATAAACAAAATTTAATATCTGAACTTTGTTTGTTTTTTATTCCTGTATGTTTTTTTTTTTTTTCAATTTGTGTAGTTTGCTAATATATTTGCTTACCGGACTGTCCGCAATAAAGATGCAAATGGTGTACGGAAAGATGATTTCACTGCAAGATTGAATTCTAGTACCAGACGCCTCTTCAAGGAGATTGGTGAATATTCCTTGAAAGAGGACAAGGACGTTGTCAAAGGTTGGTTCTTTCGTTCCTTAGTTCGTTTGTCTTGCACAACTGGTAAACATCATTAGTTGTACTGACCAGGGATTTAAGTATGTACATATGAGCTACATGAGATCGCATGAAACTGGACTGCAACATTTTACCACTCTCACATGGAGAGAATTTTAAAAATCTTATCAAGAAGTGTGTTGAGATTTTGAGGTGGTAAGATATGTATGGATCACAACGTGTGGCTGTCCTCCTCACTTTCTACCAGATAGGACATTCCTAACCAAAGCTTCGTACTCATTTCAACCTGAGCTGAGTGAGTGCTCATATCAATGGCACAAACGTTGTGACGGATTTAAACCCATAAGCTTCAAATTATTATCAACTGCTAAAACCTCAAGCATCTCTCTCAAGCTTAAGCCACAAGCTAAGAAGAAAACCAACCCTCAGTGTTTAATCAAAATGTCTTGAATTACTGAAATATATGATTTTGTAGAGATTTACTGCGAGTACAGCAACTTTCTGCTGAGTACTGGAGCATTAGTTGACGGTGTGTCCCAGAGAAAAGGACACAATAAATAACATTAGATGGTGGGGATGATAAGCAGACAAGTGATTGCACTTCGAGAATGAAATTTATCAAACGCCTCGTCAGAGAACGACATTTTGACATGCGAAGGGGACAGTCCAATCACAAAAGGTCTTAATTTGTTTCTTAAAGCTGATTCCTATGTTTCGCATAACACTGGTCAACGGGGTTTATGCTCTTAATCCAGTGCTTTGTACAGTAAGTGTAGGAGCTACCAGCACAGACGTGCTTAGACCTGTCCATAGGAATACACTTCATAAACAAGGCTTCATAAAATTAACAAGTCGGATTTCAATCTTCAAATTTTTCTTAATCAGAAAGTCACAATAATCGTCTAATTTTAATGAACAGGGTGAACAAAAGAACAAGTGACCGTAGGTAACATAGTCTGTGACGTCAGTCTGGTATATGTTGCTTGTTTTGTCTTCTTTGGTGTGTGACGTTGTGCTAATGACCTATAATGATTTTTTTCACGGTGTTATCTATATCGTTTTATCTAAAGTTGCTTAATGTATCTGTGTCATGTGAATCTTAATGTTAAAGACCTAAACAAGTATGGATTATCAGATACCATGTGGTCAAAGTCTAAAGTTATTGTGACGATAAGTAACCGGATGGTCTAATACACAAGCAGACACACCTACAAGTGCTACAAGACCGACAAGCAGACTGACAAACGCACCAAGTACCAACATGTTTCTGTTATGGACGTAATAAGTATGAAGCATGGAACAGGACATTGATGTAATCTTATAATTTATAATATGGCTTACACGCTTCACCGTGTAGTGCGTTCACCCGGGCCAGCTTTGTCTATTTAGGCTAGTCTTGGCAAACATGGATTTCTGAAATTATTACAACCATAACAAGAGGCTGAAGGTACAAGTATATATGAAGACAGCATTATCATAATAAAAGTACCAACCATGTTCCCTTAAAATGTAAATGGCATTGACCCGCAGCTACTTAAAATCATCATAAATAGGTGATACTGTCATATTCAAAGTAGATCGAAGTTGTCAAACAGCTGGTCGCAGATGTTGACAACATGAACAGCTGGTCACAGCTGCAGCTGGTCATAGCTGGTCACAGATGTATTTCGAGCAAGGTGAACAACTGTCAACTTGTGTGTATGTTAAAACCATAATCCAACATTTTCCGAGAAAGACGAACAAATTGTAGGGGTGATACTTTTATACATCCATCATAAAACCAGCTGCCGCGAAAAAAAAAACAAGAAAACACGACGCATCTGCTTGCAATATTTCATTATGGCAAGACTAACACAAAGCGGCTCTAGACCAAAACACCACAAGACGAAGAAATTGTAGGGGTAATATTTTTGTATACATCCATAATAACCAGCAGCCGCGAAAAAAAAAGTGCGTCATCGTCAACCTCATTGCAAAGGACTTGCCAAACAACGCACGTATGCGACAACGGGAACATGCAGATAAAGATGCGAACGGGAATTACTTTGACGATCCGATAAAACCACGCATCTGCTTGCATTTTATTATGGCGAGGCTCAAACAAAGCGGCCCTGGACCAAAACACCACAAGACGAAGACATTGTAGGGGTGATATTTTTATACATCCATAATAAAACCAGCAGCGGCGAAAAAAAAACGACTTGCATCATCGTCAACCTCAGTGCAGAGGCCCTGCCAAACAACGTAGGTATGGGACAACGGGAACATGCAAATACAGATGCGAACGCGAATAACTTTAACGATCAGATAAAACCATGCATCTGCTTGACAATATCCGATTACATCATGACCCACATGCAGAGGATCTGGACCAAAACACCGCAAGAAGAACAAATTGTAGGGGTGCTATTTTTATAACATCCATAATAAAACCACCTGCCGCAAAAAAAAAGTCACGTGCATCATCGTCAGCCTCAGTACAGAGGACCTGCCAAACCACATAGAATTCAGACAATGGGAACATATAGATACAGCTGCGAACGCGCGAAAACCAGACAAAACTAAAAGTCTGTGGACCAGAGGTTCTGGTCACAGACTAATAAGCAAATCTCACCCAATTAAAGGCCCTGTTTTCTAAAATGTCCACTCGCAGGCCTCATCGTCTTAAGTCCGTCCTTTTGTCGATTAAACTGCGAAGTGTTTATTTTTCATTCTGCGTTTACATTAAAATCAAATTCCTTTGTTGGTCAGGAAAGCCCGAGAAAGTTGCCTTGTCTGTTTTATTGAATTGAAGATAGCGAAAATGATCCTTACTAACTGTAACGACGATGGGAAAACCGTCGTCGGCATTTACTGATGAACAAAAACAGATCTGAAGTACAGCTGTGGTCGCTTCCAATGAAAGCGGGCGACATAGCAACCAGAAAAAGGTGCTGAGTTTTTTTTTTGTGTGTGTGTGTGCTTACCTTTCATCAAACATTGAAAAATCTAGCTTCATATGTGGTACTGTAAATGCAGACATGTTCGCGGTGGATTAATGTTTCTATTATGGTATTAGACTGCAGTTTTGGTGTTACCGCGAAATTAAATCCACCGCGAAAAGTCCTTTTCCCCGCTACCGCGAACTTAAATACATTTACAGTATGCTTCACATGTGCACACCATGGAAAAATATTTAGATATGGGATGCATCATTTAAGTTTGACGTACCTTTCTTAGACAACCAGAGACCCCTTTTTCTCTGACCGAATGCTGGTGGTTCTTCCAGCGAAAAGAGAGACAATCTTTCTGACAGGTCTTGCTGCGTTCATGCGGAATGTCAACCAATCTTCCTTCAGAGTCTGAGATTGATGAAATTCCTTCTCACAGAAGTAACTCCGCCCACAATACAGATAATGCTATGCATTGCGTACCTTCTATCTTGCGGACAGTATATTATATGTTGTAACCATTCAAGTTTTACTTTTCATTTCAACCTTTGGAATACAATGAAAAATACAGACCCTAAAAACTTTTAGGTGTTCTGATCAAACTTTGGTATACACTGCATGCTTATCTTAAGAACTAAGCAAATATTTCAGCTTGCAATATCCAAATACTCGAATCTAGTATATATCTCGCCCCCAGATTGTGACCGTACCGACCAAATTTGATGACCAATATGATAAACATAGTTTGATATCTGAGGTGACAGTTTTTTCAATACTATGCGTATTTTCAATTTGTATAGTTAGTTAATAAAACTGGATTTTCGAAAAAGAGAAGAATCCATATATACTCGACCTGTCAGAGAATGTTTCTGTCAATCCGACAATCGAAAAGAAATAGAAAAGTAAAACGTTTTCTCTATTTAACTGAGTGTTCTCTGGTAAATGAAACTATATTCATGATATTGGTGATTACGTTTGAACAGCTAAAAGACGTAGTTTTTATCCGATCTCCCTCAATCTCAAACATTGTAAAGTTGGACCCTTTTTAAAATATAAGAGTAAGTCTTCATGATAAATGAAAGTAATTTGAATTGCTAAAAGAGGTGTTTTAGCATTTACTCTATTGCGAGTCAAATATCCTTTGCAATGCATGTACATTTTGCATACTGGACTGTCCACAATAAAAATGCATAGGTATAACTGGTGGATATGCATATGATGGACGGAAAGATGATTTCACTGCAAGAAAGAATTTCATCAGACGCCTCTTCAAGGAGATTGGTGAATATTCGATGAGAAAGAACAGAGACATATTGACAGACAAAGGGGACAATCATACCACCGAAGGTTGGTTCGTTTGTTTTGTCTTGCACAACTGTTAAAAGTTCATTAATTGTACAAAGCATAATTTGAAGTACGTGCAAACTACATAATATTGGACTTCAAAATTTTATCCACTCTCACAGCAAATATCACAGGGAGGGATTCTTTAAAAAATCTTGGGTTGGGAAGATCTTTATCATACCACCGAAGGTTAGTTGGTCGGTTGGTTTGTTTTGTCTTGCATAACTGGCAAAACTTCTTTAGTTGTAAAATTAATACAGTACGTACAAGCAATATGCAATTGGACTCCAATAGTCAATTTTACCAATAACATCATCGATCAACGAAATTACCCCCCCACACACACACACAATTATGGCCTAATCCCCCACCGACCAATAGCCATGCTGTGACAAAGAATTGCGAGAAGAATAAAAAGGGTATAATGTAAACATTGAATGGAAATCTACTACTTGATATGGCTTCATCATCATTGGTATACACAAAAACGGCATTAGTAGGTAACTGAAATGAATACTGATTTCCAATTAGATTTTACCTTCACTCTTATTATTGTATACTGATCTCAGAATACATTTCATGAAGAAAAATTAGTAAAATAATGTTGCAGTAAAACCATGTCATTTTTTCTGGCTAGTCATATAAGGCCATTAAAGTGTATGTCACTATTTGGTGGTAATCAATCATCAAGAATCTGTTACAGCATTATCAAGTAAAGCCACTATTTCTATCTTCTTTTGTTGTTACAGAATGGAGATAGGACTATTGCTTGTCCCACCTTTTTTATGTCATTAGCCAAGTGTTATAAAGAAAGAAAATTATGTAGAAGGGTGGTATTTTACGAGTTTCTCGCCAAGAGAAAATTACGAAATATTTCAACGTTAAAACAGTCACTGGATACAAGTACTGATTGGACATGGTCAATTTTCTATGTTCTAGAATTAATAAATTTCTTCTATATTCTACAATTGATACATTTCTAAATATTTACCATCTTGTGTTCTAATGGTAAAGTGCAGTGGCAACAAATTGGTTTAAGCAATAACTGCTGTATGCTTTGGCGCTTTTACACCCATTGGAACAAAGCTAAACCGTCTGCAGCATAATAGACTACAGCTTCAGCCCCTCGGCCAGACTGCAGGAGAGACCAGTTCCATCCGGTTCCACGTTCAGCTGCTTCACCTTACCGTCCTCAACCAACATGGAGTACCTGTAATAAAGGGAGGAACCCATGTTAAGAGAGTCATCTTATTTTTTTTTTACCCATGTTCATCACAAACCAAGGCTCTTAAATGTTCCAAGCATCTGTGGAAATGAATTAATGCTTTGAAAGTTGATACGAAAATATTTTGAGCCACCATTCGATTATGATGACCGATGTCTGTTCACGACGATGAAGTTTAGACATCCAGGTAATAAGGTACGCCAAGAAGCAGATACTATGACTCATTCAGACAAACGACTGGATATGATTTTGGAAAAGGTCAGACGTTTCAGATAGGAACCACTATCCGATGGGTTTAAGTGCAATTACAATAAGTGACACCGAGCTTATCTCTTTCAGAGTATGCATCTTTTCTACTCTAACTATAATTTAATATACAAGGCAGGTAAAGACTGATTTAAGATGATTGTAATAGGAAGGAAAAGTTGGAAAAAGACAAAAAATTGATGCAAATGGGTCAGTTACCTCATTTTGTATGAGCATAGGAGTAAATGTTGCCTGTTCGTCTTTGTATTGAAAATTCTAATAGCCTAAACCAAAGAAGAGAGAGTTTTTAACTTTATTGGCATTAACTTTTATGAAACTTTAAATCCATTTATTTTGGCCGTGATTTTTTTATGTTAGGTAGGAGGGAAAATGAGGCTTTTGCTGTGGTTTCAAACAAGTGGATATATATATATATATATAGTATGCAATATTTTGGCGTGTTTTTAAATATATCTGACCGCTTATATTTTATAACGAGAGCCAGCTATTTTTGCCAAACATCGAATCTACATGCCCTTAGCTCATATAAAAAATACCACGCTACCTCTTGGATCGGATGTTCCCAAGGAGGCCAGTTGCATCAAGTTCTAAACCAATGGCCTGGGAAGTAAACAAATTCAAATTGAATTATATCTAATAATACATGTATGTAAGCTTTAAACTCAATGTAATCTACTATTTCATTCTCCCCATCATCATGTTCTCATCATGGCAAAAATGAAGATAAGTCATCCGTCATGACATCCTCTGCAGATTGAAAAAAAAGCAAGATGGTTACGTTTTCCAAATATACGCTATAAACATTGTAGAAAAACAAGAATTGAAGCGACGAAACATAGTATCATTGCCAACAAGTCATTCATTCCTGTTGTCAAGACCTGAACTAGTGTAGTAAGGGTGACACTAGTGTGGTAGACTGGTATCACTTACCAACATGGCAACTACACTCATGGATTCCATATTGGTTGCATTTTTACAACGATCTAACAAGTTTCACTTCTATAACGACAGTCATGGCTACCTCCCTTCTACAAGTGTGATAATTAGGTTACAACACGACATATTTGCCCATTTTGGTACTTTCTTGTCATGTTGAGCATCTCTAAAAAAATTTTTTGTAAATCACGCGAAAATCAATGCGAGCGCTGATGTCATCAATAAAATTTACTTGCTGCGGCCTAAAAAAGCTACCCTCACAAGAGGTCGGAGACGATATCTTTACGTTGCCGATGTATATTTACTGTTTTATATTTTCTTAAAATTATCTAAAAATGGCTTTCATTTGTACAACACAAAACAACAGTGAATAGAAATATAAGTTATATGGAGAGAAAAGTATGAAAACATTGAAAAAAGGACAAATGTGAAATAATAACTTTTCTCGCTCCATTTTAACTAAAGCGACGTGAACGGTTAGAGCTATTTTCAGCAGGTAGTGGAGGATGGTTATCTGAAGTAATACCTTGGTGAATTCCGCTGCTGAGTCGGCAAGCATGCGGACCTGGAAAGAATATATGACATAAGTATTTTGATGGCGTTTAATTTTTTTTATCAAATGCAAGAAATACTCACATTTATGTATTTATGGAATGATATATGGAGACAACTCCCCATTTTCATGGCTACCTTCCCCTCCCCCCCCCCACCCCACCCCCCCACCCCCACCCCCAACGACCTAGAGGTCAAGGGACTAGGTAGGTAGGTAGGTATATGACAGCATAACAAATGA
>NC_049985.1:21088649-21093130 GCF_000003815.2 Branchiostoma floridae | reverse complement strand
AGTAAGTTGCATAAGTGTCGCGTAATAACCCCCTCACATTGACGAAAATCGATCGGACGACGAGTCTGCGAGCTCTAAATTACGAGGGGGCATGACTCTGCTGCCGACGAAGAAATGGCAGAGTTCCCCCTTCCCGTCAGGGTCATGCCTCCTCGTAATTTAGAGCTCGCAGACTCGTCGTCCGATCGATTTTCGTATAAATGTGAGGGGGGTATTAGGGATTTCATATGCAGTGCACATGCACATAAGACATTTTGTGACGTCATATCGCCAAAACAATTACGAATAAAAATCAACACAAGTGTTACAAGCATTTACCAGAAGTTATTCATCTAGTGTCAATAAAGAAGACCAACGGCAATAACAACCCCAGAAGTCAGTGACATTTCTGTTAAGAGCTAAATGCTACTGGTCTTCGTCCCTCTAAAGCAGCCGGCCCATTTTGAATCACACCCTAGTTTCACAACTTGCCAGCTAGTGTATTGGTTACGAATTCAAAGTTGCAAAACACACGGCATTAGCAGATGATAATGAATTGGGGAGAAAGAGAACGATACATAGAGACTGAAATAGAACACGAACCTTCGTACCGAAGGTGAAAAGTGAAAGTGAAATAGATTCATTAAAGGTCACGGAAGAGGTTATCTTCCACTGATCGTGACAGAGAAAACAGTCGCCATATACAGGTTCATTGTACCATGAAAACCGCCCTAGCTCTTTTCTACGGGCAAAATGAACAGTTGACCACGGCGTATGGACTGCGACCCTTTCCGGTACCGTGCATGTGGGGTGAGCCACAGAGCCGGAATAAATCTCACGGCTACCATAGTTCTAGTTCCAGAGGCAGAACCGCTAACTAGTTGACTATACACATATACCTGCTGAAAAGGTAACATTATATGACAACATTATCGCACAGCGTTAGCAGGACTAAGCTTCAGTGTCCCAATCCACGATACTGGCTACCATGTTATAACTGATATGCAGATATTACAAGTAATATTCGGAGAATCACGGTGCAAATAATCTAGACAAATCTAGACAAAACATGTGGCGAATTAAGAGACAAAGAAACCAAGTATTCACAAACCTTGATCGGCATGTTGTAGGCTGTGCTTGTGAAATGGCTCGAACAGCTCCTATTACATATGACGTTATACAGACGTGAGGCGGTGTGTGGCTTAGCCTATGGTTACGGCAGCAATGTCAAACTAGAAGAGGGTAAAGTCAATATAATGTAATATTTATTCTGGGGTTTGAATTGCACCAATTAGCGCCACTGGATTAGACATGCGAGCGTCTACATTGTAAGGGCGTATCATGTGATAATAGACCGTGCTAAAAAGGCAGAGGGGTGTTGTTTCATTAGATATTAGACTGATATGCACAACGTGACCTTTTCCTTGTATAATTAATAAAGCAATAACGGCTTTGTAGGTATGCAAACGTGTTAATTATGTGATCTTATTGTTCTGTTTGTTGGTGTCTGTTATTATTAAGTACTGTTTTTTTTCAGGTCCCTCCACAATGACACCACAAAATGGACCCTTCCGAAATTAAGAAAGCGGAACACACTTGGCAGTACAAAGTTCAGTGAATGTTGTGGTACTTATTCATTTACACTCCGTCATATTTCCTCTTTCCTCCCTCAACTTGCAAAACCTGTGCAGTTACCTGTACGAATCTTGACCAACGCTATAGTGTGCTTATATATCTGCTTATTTTCTAACTTTGTTTCTTAGAGAAAGCTCCCGCGTTTTTTTTACCCTACAAGTTACCCAAAACATGTCATGGTGTTTGCCTTCCATTACAAACCCAGACGGCTGCCTATGTATGTCCTCAGTAACTGTAGTGACGTTGTAGCATACAGACTAACCCAGACGAATTTAGAAGGGGTGACGCTACGCCTGTGCCTGTGTCTAGAGCCCATGGTGAGAGGATAAAGCTTTAAACCATTCACAAGCCTTTTTTTTCTTGGTTGTTTTTATGTGAAATGTGGGTATTTTGGGAGTAGCTGCGATAGGAAAAACCCTCTAGTTGTTGAATTAGTTATAAGAATCACATTTCTTCATCTCCAGGGTTTTCCCACCCCCCTGAAATTGTGGTATCATCGCCAGATAGCTGTCTTGAGCCAAACAGGCCAATCCAAGGGCTCTGATTAGGGTTCTACGCTCGTATCTAAAGAAATAGAAATTCTTGCTTTGATGAGGCAGGACATAGTAGGCTATCATTTGAGGGTAAGTTTGTATGCTTTAAACTTTTGATTCTTGGGATAATTGCATATTTATTTGCATATTACTGGGGGAAATTATGATTGTGTACAGTCTTGTACAGTCACCCCTATTTGCACTCTCTCGCGTACTACGGTCACGTACACATACAACGAGAACAGACATTTTTTCGCATCTTTCTTTTTTCATTTAAAAAGGAGACAACAGAAAAGAAATATATGGTAGAGACTTAACACATGTGGTACCCAAAAACAAAACAGAAAAAAAACTGAAAACGATCGTTTACTGTAAACCCCATTGCCGATATTCAATAGCTGTCACATAACCATATTGAGAGATAACTGGTTCATTACCATTGACCATTAAAAACTCTTGCAGCACATTAACTAAAGGCTGAATTGTCATTTTTTTTTTTACAATCAGTATTTCAACCTCTAACTAGTTAACACAATTAAAAGGATCGAGTGACAAAGTAACATCTACTTGTTTGCAATAATTGGTCAGTTATTACACAAAGAAACATTCACTTCAGTTCTCAAATTACCCTTAGTCTTGGTCCAGGAGCTTTACACAGTACGGTAATGTGCTGTTAGCGAAACGAGCAGTTCTAAGTGAAGTGAGAAGAATGGAAGTGAGAGAATTTGTCTTTGTTTCTTAGTGACCTATCATAGGTATCCCCTCGTCTAGATGTGAGCCAATTACTGAATTTTTCAGAGTCGACAAGAGTTCGTGCAAACCATAGGCATAGATTGTCCCTTCTAGAGACCCGAAGTGTCCAGTGCACTGTCGTAAGCGACTTACTCCGGTCCAAGCATAATCCTAAGAGCCCTCTTCATTATTTTATTAAAGTCGCTATTTACCAAAAGTAAATTTCCCCAGGTGCAGTTTACCTTGCCTATATGTCGTATTCAGTTCTAAATATCACCATGAAAAATCAATATATTTTATGTGTGTGTGCGTGTGTGTGTGTATGTGTGTGAGTCTATGTGTGTGTCTGTGTGTGTGCGTCTGTGTGTGTGTGTCTGTGTGTGTGCTTCTGTGTGTGTGTGTGTGTATATGTGTGTGTGTCTGTGTGTGTGTGTGTGTGTATCTGTGTTTGTGTCAGTGTGCGTCAGTGTGCCTGCAGCAGAGCCTCCGTTTTTTGTATCTTTTTTACCTGGACGTGCTATGGTCTTAATTAGGAATTAATTTTCATACTAAATAAGAAAATATTCACTGTATTTTTCAATTCCTATAAAGGACTCAAATACATGCAATACATGTAGTTTATAGCAGGTGGAACATAAACAAATTTAAACTTTGTAAGTAATTACCTAAATTGCATAACAAATGCAAAAGTACTACAATTAAAGTGATAAATGATTTAAGTGAAAATTTTTATGGAAATATGAGATCTACGGACTCTTGTTTATAAAAGGGGCTAGTAAAAGATATTAAGGCTTGCAAATTCATGGTTTTGAATATTTATGGTTTTTTTTTAAGCAAACGTCTTCCCTTGGCCTTGGAGAATAAAAACATTTAGTAGAACTATATATTAAAGATTCAATATTAAGTTCTCGGCCTCTCCAAGAAATGGTAAGCACAACTCAAATTTCGAGGCACAACTTCATAGTATGAAGCCTTTTATCAATACCCTACAAATTTCAAATCATTGCAGTCATTACTTTCCAGGCATTCGTCTTTTTTTTCTTTGTTTTGTTTGTTTTTGTTGTTTTTTTAATTAGAAGGTAAGTGGCGAGAAAAAACAAGGTTGAATTGTGATCAGACATGTGCGGGTCGAGTTCCCCATGCCATAATTTTTTTGTCGAAATCTGAGTTGTGCTTATTATCTTTGAGTGAGACCAAAAACTTACTGATCACCCTTCGTAGGAACAATATCTGTTTCTGAGTACGCACATGGCATTGTCATTCCACAGACACCACAGCGACATCACACGAAGTGGTACGTCTTCGTCAATTTCTTTCACTTTCAATGCTACCTTTAAAAATTCTTCCAAACAATGTTTCGCGGAGCAACCATATCAAATCAATTGAGGCAGATTATTAGACATGGAGGTGAGAGGGTTGAAGCGCAGGTTAGGACACATCGTACGCAATTTACTATGAAAGGAACAACCCTGTATGGGAGTCGCCGCCCGGGCTTTTTTCCAGCCGATGATATCATAATATTATACACCTGATTACTTGTGCAATACATAATGATAGTTTTATGTGCAATACATTTGTAGTGTATGATGATATATGTGCAAT
>NC_049985.1:21085303-21087262 GCF_000003815.2 Branchiostoma floridae | reverse complement strand
TAGTTTTCAAATCAAGGGTTAAAAGGTCTTGAAGGTTGCAGAGAAGGGTTTTTCTAAGTTGGTTGTAGTTAGGGCAGTACAATAAATAGTGGACAACGCTTTCACATCGGGAGCCACAGCTACAAGAAGGACTATCGACTAAATTACGTGTGAATAAGCTAAAGTTCAAACTACAGGTCCCGATGCGGAGGCGTGTGAGTAAAACGCAGGCGTACCTGGGGCCTTGACTAAAATGTGTGTTAGGGGAAGGGCGAACCAATTTTATTAAGTAGTTTTTAAATATTGAAGGATTAAATGACCGAACAGCTATATCAAGACCATTCCAGTGATATGTAGCATACGGAATAAAGGACCTTTGGTAACGAGTGGTGGTACAAGCCGGTGACTGTAATTTGTGTTTGTTTCGAAGGTCGTAGGGAGTAGAGGCAGAGACTTCAGGAGTGATCAACTCCTGAAGGTACTGGCGAGTGTGACCATGAACAATTTTATGAAACATTGTCAAAGAGTGAATATGGCGACGGTCAGACAGTTTTTCCCACCCAAGTTCAGAAAGGAGTGACAAATAAGAGGACCCTCTCACAGCACCTGATACTGTGAGTGAGCACTCATATTGTACTCTTTCTATACGTCGGGAGTCCGATATAGTGCAGCCATGCCACACTATGTCAGCATACTCAAGAAGTGGACGAATAAAGGACTTGTAGATAACTTCGAGTACATGTTGTGGCAATTTGAATTTAAGTTTGTTCAGTGTGGACACACGTTTTGATACTTTGGCAATCATGTGAGTAATATGTTTTTCCCAAGACATGGTGGACGTAAGAAAAACACCAATATGCTTGTGGTCTTTTACAGATTGAATGACACAGTTATCAAGAAAAAGGGGAGGATGGCAAGGGGGATCGATTTTCCTGGAAAAGCACATTTCCTCAGTTTTTAAGGGATTCAGTTTCATAAGCCATGTGGAAGCCCACGATGATATCTTACTAAGATCAGAATTTAGACTTGACGCAGTTTCGGTTGGGCTATCCACTATATCTACTAAAGAACTGTCATCTGCAAAAAGAAACGGGCAAGATGATAAATCGTCCACCATATCATTGATGTAAACAAGAAATAAAAGGGGGCCTAATACAGAACCCTGTGGTACGCCTGCGCGAATATTACACCAATCTGAATGCTGGCCATCTATAACTACTCTTTGTACACGGTCAGAAAGATAGCTGTGGAACCAATTTAGAACCGGACCCTCGACCCCATTTCTTTGAAGCTTGAAAATGAGGCCATTATGCCAAACTTTGTCAAATGCACGTGAAAAATCTAAATAAACCGCTCGGACCTCTCTATTAGAGTCAAGAGCTTCAAGAATTTTGTCAGTTACACAAACAAGTTGGCCTACTGTTGAATCTCCACGGATAAATCCAGACTGGAGAGAATATAATAAGTTTTGGGACATCAGGTGGTTGTACAAGTGTTTAAATACAATTTTTTCAAGGATTTTAGAGAGGGGAGTAGGGATACAGGTCGGTAATTCGACACATCCTCGGGGTCCCCCTTTTTGAAAATTGGTACCACATTTGCTCTTTTCCAGGATTCAGGGAAGACTCCGTGATTTAGAGACATATTAAAAACATATGCAATTTTGTCAGAGATATAGGGACATATGGATTTAAGAAAACGATTGTCTACATTATCATAGCCTCATGCTTTAGATACTTCTAAATCTGAGACATAAAGTTCTATCTCAGCAGCTGATGTAACACACTGTGTAAGACGAGCACTAGTAAGGAAATCAAGGGGTGGAAGTCTAGCACTGGAGTCATCCACTGAGGCCTGAGAAGAGAATACAAATTAAACATAGTTGCCTTTTCTCTTGAATCGGTTATAAAACAGTTGCCAGACTTAAGCGGTGGAATAGTAGAATTGACTTTACTTTGGTAAAAATATTTCACAATGTGC
>NC_049985.1:21084196-21085203 GCF_000003815.2 Branchiostoma floridae | reverse complement strand
AGTTTAAACTCAAACATTTCTAGTTACCAATGAATAGGGCTGTTCGTTAACTTGGCTTTCTTATGCAACTTGTCTCTCTGGTGCATTAAGCGTCTAATGTCAGGTGAAATCCAAGGTTTGTCACGAGGTCTAACGAGAATGTCCTTATGAGGCACACTTTTAATTTTGGCTTCCAAAATCAGTTCCATCAACTTCTTGCTAGCTTCTTCAACAGTACCACAATAGAAAACTTCATGCCATATTGGCTCAGACGAGAAGAGTGCCAGCAAGCTGTGATCGGTTTTGGAATAATCCCAGATGGTACGGACATAAGGACGAGGGGGCTTGAGTGACAAGTTAATAGTAGCGACAATAGGACTGTGGTGGCATCCGGAGAGGGGAGATAACACAGAGGTAGACTTGATAAGTTTTTTCTCGTTGATAAATAGAAGGTCAATCAGGGAGGGAGACCGTGACAAATCGCACGTTGGCTCCTTGATCACCTGTGTGAGATTTAACATTTTAGAAGATTGAAATAGTTTTGTGCCGACCGAAGTGATTGGGTCATGGGCCCACCATGCCTCGTGTTTGGCATTAAAGTCACCTGTGACAATGATGCCATCGTGTTGAGAGGATTCAGCTGTGAATACTGAGTCACTAAACAAGTCAACAAATTCATCAACAGTTTTGGAATCCTGGCCAGGTGGCCGGTAGTAGACAGAAAAGAGTAAACGGCTGCGTCCTACAAAGAGTTCAAGCCAAATGCATTCAACAGACGGATAAGTATGTTATGTTGCATATACTAAAGTTGCTATGTAAAGACTAAAACTAACTTAATTCAGCCATTTTACAGTTAAGTACAATAGGATTCAATTTGTTTATATATATCCATGTGTGTGTATATATTTATGAATATATGTATGAATAAATAATTCTTGATGTGTTTTATTGAAAAAAAAATCATCCAATTTTCTTGCCCACGAAGCTTCAATGATATGAATAGTACCAATGTCTGTGGTACCTCTTAA
>NC_049985.1:21076318-21083904 GCF_000003815.2 Branchiostoma floridae | reverse complement strand
GATACCCACCTGCCTGGCCTGAATCTACGTGTTACGGCGTCATAACCAACGTGGAACGGGGCCTTCTGATTGGTCCGCGGCGCCTGGCTATATGATAATAGTAAATAATAGATACATAATTAGACTCAATCTCTTGCCTCGAATGCAAATTGCAAGTAACGAAGAAAAGACGAACAAACTAAGAAAAACGCTGTGGCATATGAATAATGTGAATGCTAACTCTAGATAATTACAGACTTATCGAATATATCAAGGAACACATTAAAGTAACAAACGTAAATCCGCATATAAATATATATGAATTTGAGCGCAAATCCTGACTACATCTCCTGGGGTGTTACTGGTACGACACGGATAAAGCAATTTAAGTCGTTGAATTCATGAAGGTGCCGAACAACCGTGAACAATGAAGTTGTGAGTTGTGCATATAACCTTTTAATTTGTAGAAAAGGTGCAAATAGTGAATCTATAAAGTAGTATTATTTAGCAGCACGGTCAGAAGGAGAATAAATATCTAAAATGTGTACAACGATCCCTGAAAGTTGACCTAGGGCACTGTATAGTGGACAGTAAAGTAAGACAGGAAAGTCTGACCGTGTTCAAAATCATATCCAGTTGCTTGAGCTTGCTTTGGGGCTTAAGACAGAAAAGATTATTGAGTCACATTTTCACCCATGGGTATGCATGTGGCAGACTTGGTACCACTTGCCGTTGCCTCATGTTAATTTGATGATGGTGAGTGATGTGTCCTTTCAGATCAAGTTCAAAGTCAAAGTCCGTTTATATTCAATCAAACCTAACCTCTTATAGAACGACCAACTATTTATAAAAGAAACCAAAAGATTTGGGTAGCAAAACTTACATCCTACCAGCCTTGTGGTACCTATATTTCACAATTCACGTGTGTCCACGTTGTATCAATTCGTTGTCATGTTTCATGTTTACATTTCATGTTTACTGTTATGTGGTTTATTTTGCATATTTCGTTGCATCTGTGCTTTACATGTATGTATTTATTTACTTTCTGTATTTGTAGTATTTGTTATGTACTTTTGTAATTTGCTTTTTGATATCGACACGAAAATAAGATGCATGAATTTTTCGTCATCTTGTTCGTTTATGTACATATTGTAATTAAAATCCAAAGGTGTTCATTTTTTCCTTCCACGTGCACATTGGCCTAAGTTGCCATAGGTTTTTCTGCAGCAGAGCCGATTCCACCTGCCGTAACTTCAGTTGTCCCTCTAGCGGTCTGCTGGTTACTGGTAGCGGAGGTCCGCCCGCTGTCCTCGTGGTGCTCTTCCAGTTGAAGGCGAGCCTTGTTTTCCTCGACAACAGCAAAGGTTGTCATGGGTATTTCTATAGCAGAGCTAGGTTCACCTGTCGTTATCTGAGTTGTCCCCCCAGTGGTCTGCCGTTTGCTGGTAGTGGAGGTTGCTCCATTGTCCTGTTGAGGTTCAGCCAGACCAAGGCGTGCCCTGATCGCAGACTTCCATTTTTGCACGACCTCCGATGTTATTGTCATTATCAGGGTCAGCAGCAGGCCCTGAGAAGCATTCAGCACGATGAAGATGTACTCGAGAGCTCGGCTGTTGACGTAAGGATAGATGAAGCCGAGAATCCAGGTGAACCCCATCAGCAAGGAGATACGGATGTACACCCAAGCCTTGCTGCTGTCTGAGCGCGACAAAGCAGCGTCGGCTATCTTAAATGCCTTTCGAATGGCCAGCAAGGCAAAGCTGACAAAGACAGCATTGACCAGAAGGGCACAGAGGACAGGGACTCCGAAAGCCACCAGACTGGCTACCGGATTGCCGATCCAACAGTTCTCTCCGTACCCCACCCTGACAGAACTGCCGAACTCCACAATCACTGTGGTAATGACTACAGGCACCGGCATCAGCCAGGTATACAGAACGTACTGGTACAGTTCCGCTCTTTCTAAAGCATCACCAAACGTGAGAAAGAGGTCCACAGCTAGTGCGTTCATGGATGTGAAGGCGGTCAGTATAAGGTAGTGCAGAGTTATCGCGAACGCTGTACAGCCCACTCCTGTGTGACGGACCCACACACGTGTCACAAACATGACTTCTGCAAGTGCCATACATGTCATCATCTGAACCTTCAATTTTTCAGCGACTTTCTTCCATTGACCAGACCTGACAGTGTGGACCGCAAAACCAAACACGGCTACGACAGACGCGGACACAAGACCCAGGGTTAGCCAACTCTGGTCGGCGTCCCAACCATTGCTTGTTTGAGTGTTATTCGAGAAGTACTGCAGTACGCACTCCCCACAGATCGATGCTGTTGTGGTCAGAATGGCTACCTGCTCAGCTGGGCAGGTGACGTTAGAACTCAACAGGTGGACGCTACCATTGGGAAGGACATGGAACTCTTCCGCTGTGAACGTCAGAGCGGGTTCGCTGCAGTTCTGTAAGGGGGTAGTTTTGTTGGATGCGCCATGGCTTCTGTGGGTGGACGTGAAAAGCCGACATTTTTCCGCAAACGGGTCGTATAAAGTGTCAGAGGGACACTGAGAGGGACTGTTTTCACTTGTCCCATGGGTATTGAAGTTGAACAGACTAGTTAGAGAGAATAATGTTAATACACACTCTGGCCATGGAATACAGGATTGCGGACCACCTCTACTATCCCAGGTATAAGCACACCACAGATTTGTGGTTGCCGTAAGAGAAATTCCTTCACAAAGAGCACAGTGAACATTTTTGTATATCTTCTGTCCACTGCCTATTGGATAACTATAAGACCTACAGGCAGTAACATCACAACTCTCGTGGGAAACATCAGTCTGGATACATCGTCTCACATATGACTTGTCCGAAGGGAAAAACCCTAGCTTCTTCATCCCTAAGCAATCTTCGCCACTATCCGTGATGTTTTTGTACTCCTGTGAACCCCTAGGGGATTGTGAAGAGAGTTTAAGCAGCCCTGAACACTCAACTTGGGACTCCCAAAGTGTTACGTCTGTCATTGACACATTGTTACAAAGTGCACAGAATATGTTCCTGTAGGGAACTGTTGAAGAATCTGCCACAGGCATTCGGTAGACCAGGTCACTTGGATTGAAGGGATCCACTTGTTTTAAACACTGATCCCTTATGATGTCATCGACCCATTGGTCAGGGCAGTCCCCAATCATCCAATAGGATGACGCTTTACGTTCAGGGTATAATGCTTGAGAAAAGCTGGACACACATTTCCACTTCAGATTGTGATGGTCGGGTGGCGTTTGAGCCGGGCTGCTTCCTCTGTGTTGGGTGCAAATTAAGTCATAATAAGTCACAATGATTCTATTAAAGGCAAATTATAATCTGTATTTCAAGTTTCCCTAGAAAAATTAATAGGTATTTCTGTATTGTTTGATTTCCAAAAAGCAGTGGTGATAGGAGTTTATGATTCTTTGTCACTATTTATATTAGTCCAACATAGTAGCGGGCCGTAGAAGGACTGAACACTCAGAGAAATAATTCAGTCAAACTAACGTGGCGTCGTGTGTGGCGTAACTGACTGAGCGTTCGGCTCGGAATATAGAGGTCCCGGGTTCGATACCCGCCGTGCCCCCGACGTTGTGCCCTTGGGAACGGCACTTAACACGACTTTTCTCACTTCAACCAGGTGTAAAAATGGGTACCTGACTTTGGTCTGGGAGGTATAAAAAGACTACCTTTACAATCTGGACTGTGTATGTGTATGTCTATGTGTTAATAAAAGTTACTAAATTGAGTGCAGTGCCAACTTGTCCTCGTCTGTGCAAAACGCAAAATAGGAAAAAATAATAATAGGAGATCTTCGTACTCGAAGTCTTCGCAGCAGTCGCCGAAAAAGCTGCAGTCGTTGTCACAATAGCAAAGGTCTGAATCCTTGGCACAGGTGTAGGCTTCTTTGCAGTCCTGGCCGATAAAGTCAAATGAGAAAGGATCTGAGGAAGACCAAAGAGAGATAGTAACCAATTGATAGAGTGATAGAACGATGGGTATAACATTCAATGTTTTCTCCTGCATTTTAAACATTCGGAATGATCATAAACACATGGTCTGCAGTTAGAATATTTGATTATTTGACTGGAGTTTTCTCACCAACACATTCCATGACGTCACAGTAGTCCCACCTCCGTGCCGGGTCCGTGGTGTAGCACCAGGGTCGCTCCTTGTTGTCAGGGTTACGGCAGAGGTTCTCCTCCAGGCCTGCATCAGGATGAGCCTGTGGTGTGTGGGGATGGCTGTGGGGGGACTGGGAGTCCCATCTCTGACACACCCGGTCTCCTGCCCTGTAAAGATATACGGTATAGAAACGTGTAAAGAGCCTGTGGTGTGTGGGGATGTCTGTGTGGGGACTGGGAGTCCCATCTCTGACACACCCGGTCTCCTGCCCTGTACAGATATACGGTATATGAACGTGTAAAGAGCCTGTGGTGTGTGAGGATGGCTGTTTGGGGACTGGGAGTCCCATCTCTGACACACCCGGTCTCCTGCCCTGTACAGATATACGGTATATAAACGTGTAAAGAGCCTGTGGTGTGTAAGTATGTCTGTGTGGGGACTGGGAGTCCCATCTCTGACACACCCGGTCTCCTGGCCTGTACAGATATACGGTATATGAACGTGTAAAGGGCCTGTGGTGTGTGAGGATGGCTGTTTGGGGACTGGGAGTCCCATCTCTGACACACCCGGTCTCCTGCCCTGTACAGATATACGGTATATGAACGGTAAAGAGCCTGTGGTGTGTGGGGATGGCTGTGGGGGGACTGGGAGTCCCATCTCTGACACACCCGGTCTCCTGCCATGTACAGATATACGGTATATGAACGTGTAAAGAGCCTGTGGTGTGTGGGGATGGCTGTGGGGGGACTGGGAGTCCCATCTCTGACACACCCGGTCTCCTGCCCTGTACAGATATACGATAAATAAACGTGTAAAGAGCCTGTGGTGTGTGAGGATGGCTGTGTGAGGACTGGGAGTCCCATCTTTGACGCACCCGGTCTCCTGCCCTGTACAGATATCTAGATATACGGTATATGAACGTGTAAACAGCCTGTGTTGTGTGACGATCTCTGACACACCCAGTCTCCTGTCCTGTACAGATATACGTTATATGAATGTAAAGAACCTGTGGTGTGGGGGGATGGCTATTTGGGGACTGGAAGTCCCATCTCTGACACACCCGGTCTCCTGCCCTGTACAGATATACGGTATATAAACGTGTAAAGAGCCTGTGGTGTGTGGGGATGGCTGTGGGGGGACTGGGAGTCCCATCTCTGACACACTCGGTCTCCTGCCCTGTACAGATATACGGTATATGAACGTGTAAAGAACCTGTGGTGTGTGGGGATGGCTGTTTGGTGACTGGGAGTCCCATCTCTGACACACCCGGTCTCCTGCCCTGTACAGATATACGGTATATGAACGTGTAAAGAACCTGTGGTGTGTGGGGATGGCTGTGTGGGGACTGGGAGTCCCATCTCTGACACACCCGGTCTCCTGCCCTGTACAGATATACGGTATATGAACGTGTAAAGAACCTGTGGTGTGTGGGGATGGCTGTGGGAGGACTGGGAGTTCCATCTCTGACACACCCCGTCTCCAGCCCTGTACAGATATACGGTATATGAACGTGTAAAGAACCTGTGGTGTGTGGGGATGGCTGTGAGGGGTCTGGGAGTCCCATCTCTGACACATCCGACCTCCTGCCCTGTACCTATATACGGTATATGAACGTGTAAAGAACCTGTGGTGTGTGGGGATGGCTGTGGCGGTACTGGGAGTCCCATCTCTAACAGACCCGGTCTCCTACCCTGTCGAGTAGGAGGACACAAAAAAACAATATTAACTCTGAACAGCCAAGTGTTTCTTTTAACCCAAGTTTTGCTGACCACTTCCGATCTTAAAGTTTTTGCATATAAACACATTGTTGATGCCGTGTTCATAGTGCTGTCCCAAGCGCAAAGGAGTGTATTATGCAGTGCAATGTGAACTGGTAGTCAGCATTGTTCAAACGGTTACCAAAACGTCGATTGCATAAAGCACTTGGTCGTGTCCTGTTATTTAGTAAATTTATTTATTAGCCTGATGAAAGTGTTCACAAAGAGTGAGGCAAAGAACAGCACGTATATGCACTACCTACCACTAACTTGCCATGACCGGCAGAGAATCTGTTCGTCAGCCGAGGCAGGTCATCCCGTGGACCTTAGATAAGGACTCTGTGAGGAGTCATGCAGGTAGACTTTGAGCAGGCCGGCAACAAGTGCCTTGGCTGCCGAACATATTTTTACCGACCTGGGCCAAATTCTGGTTCCCAGAGACTACCATGTGCTCTCGTTAGGTTTCATTTGTCAACAAAACTTACCTGTTGATCAGCCCTGCGTAGCTCCTTCCCTTATCCGTGGTGTAGAAGCATCGCGTCGGTGGGGCTAAAATAGACAACATAGGAGGAAACATAAAACTTAAACTATCATTCGATCATGGTCATGGGTCGGTTGGGACTGGCACGTCCATTACTACACGCGACATCGTTACTAAGCCTATGTGCGTATTACATACATACATACATACTTACTTACCTACATACATACCAGGAAGGAAACTTACTCGTTCCGAAGTGTGGGAGTTTCTTGTACATATATCGTCTGACGGCTTTTTCCAATCATCCCTGAGGCAGGGAGGTGCATTGTGGTTTAAATGTTATTGTGATATAGCCAGACGATTTCGACCAATCAGAAGGCTCCATTTGCCCCATACCCCAGGTCATTCATATTTGATAAGCTACCCGCATCCGGGGTATTGGTCTCGTACACAGGGTATTGTTAACTATTAGTAAGTAGGGGGAATCTTACTACGCTCAGGGAACTACCAAAATCGCGCCGCGATTCGAAAACGAATAGAACATCAGAATCGGTCAACAGTGATGCTACGGTTGGTGTAGAAAGTGGTGGTGAGGTTTTATTACCTAGCCACGCAGGGATACATAAGTAGGTTTGTAAGGCATATAAGGCAACAATCTGGCCCTGCAACGTAAGAAAAAGGGCTAGATGTATGAAAATGTCTATATGATAATAACGTTAACAAGAGTTCGGCGACCTCATACCTCCATGAAATTTAGAGCTTTTGTAAACTTCATGCAATCGACAAACAAATTAACATAATTTATGCATGGTGTTATTCATCATTGACTAACGAACACATGTCACAATTAAGCGGTTTTGCAATTTTTACCTAAATTATTCAAATGAGTTCCTCATTACCATATTTGGTATATGCTTATATTCCACCTATCATATTAACAGTTTTACATTGAAGTCGTGTTATTGCAAACAATGGAATTATACAATTCCCTCATTAATTATGCAAATTAAGTTCTCATTTGCATAACATGCATATCATTATGGACATCTTTGCCCAAGCTATCTGCATGCCTAAAATGATGCCAATCCGTCAATCCTTTCTGCAGTTATCCTCTTTGGGATGTCTTGACAAAAACGCCCCTGCACTTACGAAAATAAAATGGTAGGGGGCTGAAACCTGACCCACTTTATCATGACACTGCAAGCTATCTACCAGCTAAATGTC
>NC_049985.1:21060104-21076001 GCF_000003815.2 Branchiostoma floridae | reverse complement strand
AAAACCGGAAGTTGTGCTGCAGTACCAAGGTAAGCTGCTAGGAAGCCAAAAATCTAATCACTTTCCAGCGTTTCACCACACGCCACCAACACACCAAGTATGGAACCAATCCACCCAGCCGTTCTTGAGTTATCTTGTTTACACACAGACACATAGACACACAGACACATAGGCAGACAAACGCTACTGAAAATATAACCTCCATGACATTTCATGGAGGTAATGAACTTCTTTTCTTTGGTGTATACGTTACGGCAATTTATGGCATAATATAGACCGAATTAAAGTGGGCCATTAACCCTATATTTATCTTAATTTACATGCCGTTCATGCGAGAACGCAATATCTGTCTCTTACAGTCAGGGGTTTATCTATAGTAGCTGCCAGCTTTAAGTCCTCAAAATGCGTGCCACCCAGAAACAAAAGTTACCGTCACAGGCGAAGACATCGTCGCAGTACATCCACCTGATGAGCGGGTTGTTTGTGTAGCACCACGGCCTGTCCTTCCCGTCCGGGTTCCGGCAGTAGTTCTGCTCCAAGCCTGCCGATGGGTAGGCCTGGGGAGTGTGGTTATGGGTGTGGGGGTACTGAGTTGTCCAGAACTGACAGGAGTTGTCCCGATTTGCACGGCCCCTGTATCTTGTCCCTCCATCCCGTAGATAGTAACAGTCTGAAGACATATAATGTGACATTGTAAATGTTGTCCACGAAAGCATGGTTGCACGCGTACTAGGCGCATAAAATCGTTTGAGTTGGTGGCCGTTCGTTGTAAAGTGTAAAGTAAACAATAACCTGCACATATGACGCAGCTAGACTAATGACCAGCCTAAAGACCAAGTCTAAACGATGGAGAAAAAAATGGTATTGTAAGCAAATAACGGTCTCTTAATTAGGACTGGTTTGGCCCAACGTTCACTTTGACCCTATTCAGACCGGGGGTGGGGGTGGGGGTGTGGGGGATCTTTTAAGGCCTGCGCCAACTTTGATGTCCTATAACACCAGTACAGCTTACGCTAGAGCCACCAAATTTAATGAGTTTTCCTTTAATATTTTTGGCAACAATTTTAAGAAGTTTGAAAATTTTTTATTTTTCGTGTTGCCATAGCAACCGTTTATTGACAGGCAGTTTTGCCAAATATCACTTTTTTTTATTCTAACAATGTATTTTCACATCTATTTGCTATATTACTGCTATTTTGTTACATGAATAAAATCTTATATTATTTAGCATATCTTCCATAATTATATATGCATAAATTATGCTAATTTGATGACATCATCAGCCCAGAATCCCAGATGGCGGTCCTTATGGCCAGATCAAGAATAACAAGCTAATTATCCCTTAAAATTTGTACCTACCTGGTATTTTTTCATCAAAAACCATCTAAATGAATGAATTCAGTCTATTTCCATTGCCCTTTGTGATTATTTGTTGCAAAAAGGGATTTTTAAAAATTCAATGTGGTGAATATATTATGGCGGAGTTTTGACGTTATTGATGTTGCTGTTGTCAACACAAGTCGTAATAAACATCATTATTCTGTCATCTGCACTTGTTGCATTTTTGTAGCATAAATTGAAGTTTTCTGAGAATACGATTTTTTCATATGGGTCCGGCCAATATAATTAAATTGATGACGTCATAATTACGTCATCTTACGTCATCGTAACGTCAAACGTCTTATATCTGTCAGATATGTCGACATCATGTCCTAAAAATTTGGTGGCCCTAAGGTACGTCGTTTTAGAGTTATAGGACTTAGAAGTGGAGGGCCTCAAAAGCCCCCCCCCCCCCCCGTCCAGGGATAACCAAAAAGCCGCGTCTGAATAGGGTTAATGTTTGAAGTCTTTTGCAGGGAAGCGAACGCGTCTGATGTCATCGTTTATGTCTTATCTACCGTTTGATGACTGATTTAGTTTTGTGCACAGTTTTATCGTTGTGAGTAATTACTATTTATGGAAAACTCACCACAGTTCTTTTCATCACTGTTGTCCCCACAGTCGTCTCTACCGTCACATCGAGTAGCCTGGTGGAACATGGCTCCATTGTCACAGGCAGAAGCAGCTGAATGATAGAAGGGACAGCATTCAGCCAATCAGAAAACTGTTCTCCCCAGCTTCCCTGTGCCATTCCCCTACGCAGAGACACCCAACGGCGATAGCAAACCGCCTCTTGTCTGTACTCTGCTATCTCAATCGTCACCATCAGTTCCTGTGGGCGTCGCCACAAACCAGCTGTCAGCCAATCAGAGAATAGGCCGTTGTGTTTTCAAAAGGATCTCGCATATACTCATTAATATTCATAAGCAGGGCGGTCAGGAACTGATGGTGAGTACAGACAAGAGGCGGTTTGCTGGCGCCGTTGGATGTTTCTGCGTAGAAGAATGTTCTATCCTAGCTACAACTTTTCCAAACTGACTATAAAGATTCACGTTGAGTTAAGCTCTAACCGATCCACTTCAAATTATCAAATATGTGCGCCATCTTTTTGTCCCATGTTTGAGTATGCTTCCTCGTCAGACCTGCGCTCTTCTCACTCGTTTTCCTCTCGGTACGTAATATTCAGCAGTGTATGATTTAAAATCTAATTTGTAATCACACAACCTGGTAACTGGTCCTGTTTGTACCTGTGGCCGCCCTTGTAAAAGTATTCATCATTGCTGTTAGTGCTGCATGCCAAACTATACCAGATATCGTATCTATCACTTCAGCAATTTAGAAAACCCGATAGCAGTTGTCACAAACCGCAACTATCTTCCTGATGAAGTCCTAGTTTATTTGCTGGTTCAGGGACCCCATTTCTAATCTCCAGAATTGAACTCTACCGATTGCGCTACAGGGACATCCTCTGGGTCTGCAAAATGAGAGTTCGTTCAAAGGAGTAGAGCAGGGGGTACATGACATTCAACCTTTCTGACTGTGATTGGGAAACAATGGAAATGCTGGTTTCAGTACATACATTGCCCATTGTTGCATGCCATCTCGCCCTGTCGCTCGCCTGCAACAAACATAGAAATAGAGCATCGTAACTATATTGTGGTATACATTCCAGCCTCTGTCGTCCATTTTTATTTCCATAAAAGGTTGGGTCCATGTACAGATACTTTTTTTGTATCATTCTTTATGATTTGTAAATTGCTTTTCATATGTATTACATTTACAGATATTTTTTTAAGTTAACCTCTGTTTCACTATAACACTTCATGTAATGATTTCAACTTTTGTGTTATTTTGTACAATTCAATATAGCTAATTCCAGTTATGGCAGCCATGTTGGGTTTCCCGGGGTCATCTGGTGTCATGGCACTAGAACGAGGCTGAAATTGGGCATTTACAATATAGGATGCATTGCAGACATAAGTATGCCATCTTCGGGAGTGCATTTCGCCACTCTTAGCTGAAATACTGCAGAATATGTGCCTGTTATGTGTAGAAAATATTGCTTTGGACATTTAAACTTGGTTTCGGTGATATTTCTAGATTCTGGGTGACATTAGGCATCTTATATGCCCCTGCATGTTTCTTTTTCCTTTCTGTATATTGTATGTTTTAATTGATGTAATGTAATAAAATAAAATCAATAAAAAAAACATCGCGACATATCATTATGGCAGTAAAAGCATAAACAAGACAAGTGTGGCAAGCACATTATTCCCTAACACTGTATTATTTACACATTAAGCTATTTCGTTCCTTATACTTTGTACATGCAGCTGCAATTGGTTTACAAGGAAATGACAAATGCATGATGAGTATACATTTAAGAGGGTACCTGACTGAATTCATTCCATTCAAAAGTCATTCAAAACTCAAATCAAACCCAAGAGAGCCAATCTTCGAATTACTGCCTTGTATTCTCTTTGTGAAAGTTGTGAAAGATTAAAACAAAAACACATGAGTAGAAATCCTGATTCAATTTAACAATAGAGTAACAAATCAAAGTAGAAGTTCTCGAAATTTTGACTGCAGTATCTTTACTTAGCTTGTGTGGGCAGATACGTACAATAAAGGTCTTCTTCATTCATCCATTCATTAAAAGCTGGGAGGGGGGAGCAAAATGAAACAAAAATGTTTAAGATCGCATCAAGAAGTAGCTCGATACAAAACATGAACACATTCCACAGAGGCATCCTTGAATTATTCTGTTCACAGACAGGAACGCACACAATAACAAAAACATGACTTTCTGGCGAAGGTGATATAACAACACTATAATCTGTGTCCTACTTACAGCAGTTTTGTTCGTCTGTACCGTCACCACAGTCGTCCCTGCCGTCACACACCTGTGTCTTATTGATGGCAGCTCCGTTTGAACAAACCTCTTTATCTATATTTGAGAAGGCAGAAATTCAGAGAAGAAGTGTTATATGTCCCTGTACGTAAAATATAACTGGTAAACATGAACTTGCCTTTTCATTACATTTCTTAAACATAGTCAACTGCCCTGTGTTTTAGTGTGTGTGTGTGTGTGTGTGTGTGTGTGTGTGTGTGTGTGTTTGTGTGTGTGTGTGTCTGTGTGTGTGTGTGTGTGTGTGTGTGTGTGTGTGTGTGCTTGTGTGTGTGCTTGTGTGCGTGTGCGGGGTGTTTGTGCACTACTTTGCCTCTAATGAGATCCTCTGAGTTCAAGCTAACCCGGCTGTTAATTTGTGCCTTACCGCAGTTGTGTTCATCGCTCCCATCGTCACAGTCCACCATCCCGTCACAGATCACCTCGTGCACGTCACAGTCACCGTCTGTGCAGACCGTTCTCTCCAGTCCGGAGCAAGCTGGAGGAAGACGAGAGGATACAGGAATGACTATTGCTGGACCTCCGACCAAAGTGTCTTAAACATTTGTTAGTGGGCATGAACATTATCTTACATTTAATGTTTCAAAAACATGATCTACACTTTTCTGGCAGGTGTATGTTAAGTGATTTGCTTTTACTGCCTCTCATTTTTATCGTAATTTTGTTTTCACTCACTCACTGAACTTCCAAAAGAGGTTGCTTTTATCACTATACAATAGAGCCGCTAAAGCAACGCACCTAGCAACCTTCCAGAAACACGAAGCAGAGACACCATATAAATATGCACTATGTACTAGTATAGTCTAGATAAGCAGTAGGATATTTGCATATGATATGTATGTTATTTAGGTTTGCTATGTCCCTAAGAAAACGTCAAGTACACAGAGCTATTAGAAGTTTCTGACACGTATCACATTGATCTGTCCCTTGCTGCCACTTTTACCTGCCGGCAAATAGTCTAGGATGTCCATGTGTATATGTACTTATGGGATAATCCATCATTCAAACTGAAAACATGGTGACAGCGAGGGCGCTTTCCTATTACTTTTTCCCCAGGTTAAGGAAATGAGGTCTTTAAATCAGTTGCTATACGGAAAGGTGCACTTACCCTGGAAAAATTTGATCTCGCTGATTTCCCTCCGGTCTCCATGAGGGAACTGTAGGCGCCAAAACTGTCCCGTGGCGAAGAGTCCACTCAGGTCAATTTCGTTGAGACGTATTTCGTCCAACCTTTTATTTTGATGGCTGTTGTGTACCACTTCGGTCCACCGACGGCCAGTTGAGCGCCAGACTGTGACTCCCAGGTCACCGCTCTCATCACCGATGTACCACATCCGGATCCGGGACAGCGTCATGGACGTCTGCAGGTCAATCGTCAGCTGCCAGGTGGCGTCTTCAGCTCCACGTCTCCATGTTGTCTTGAAGTTGGAGTCCAGGACGAACCCGGTGACCCGTCGGACACCGTCACCGCCCTCCCATTGGTCCTGTGTCACCCAAGTCGGGTCAGTCTCCACCCAACCACCTGCCAGTAACAGACTTTCATTAGAGTCTGCCAATTTTGTACTTCAAACACGGTAGAAGATGAAGTGCACTTCACTTTTATTATGATATGTAATATGTCAATGATAGAAATACTTAAGTTACATAGAAAGTAGATTCCCTCACTTTATTAGACACATGAGTAGCACTGACAAGTTTATATTCCTCATGCTTTTTGACAAACCGACCATAGGACCCATACGGTCCTACATATTCACCATTACCAAGAAGCGAGAAAAAGCCGAACTTCTATGTTAGACTAGATTTGTGATACTTTTATATGTATATGAATTATATATACGTGTACATGTTTTGACTTGTTGTGACCTGTACTTAGCTCGGTTGGGCAAAACTGTACAACAAAGTTCTTCATTCTTTGATTTTTTTTTGGCGACGCCTCCGGGGCTTCGCCTAATGATATAGTGTGCGACCGTTTGACAAAAATTCCCAAAATCCCGCAGGCATGTCAGGAATTTTTCCAGGCCTGCGCAGTTGCATTATCCCTTTAGAGGGGAACAGCTCGGGAATGGGTGGACGGATCATCATAATATCTAGAATATAGATAGCTTCAGTGATGCCTAACATAATTACAGAAATGTAAATGCTAATAATGCAAATCAGGGGCTAATTTGCATAATTAATGAGGACAATTTATAAATACACTGCATTTAATGTTAAAATGCTCAAAAATATACCATATGTAATTCAAAAAGAGAGAAATATTATGTTTACTGTTCAGTATATATCCGATTGGCCAAAATTCCCGAAATTCTACAGCAATTCGTCCGCGCGTGCTCAATTGCACCATACTTTTGGAAGGGTTGCGAAGCCCGAGGGATGCCAACAAACTCCGAGAGAGGACGGGGCTATACTATATCCACATAGACGAGCAATCCGCCCATGCTTGAACTGACTTAGAGCACAGCCATGTGTCCGAAGCAAATCATAAATATTGACAAAGATTTAGTTTTTGAAATAGTTGAAAATCATATTCTTGGGACTCTTTTGGTGTGTGTTTTTGTTCTCCAGCCCACATGTGGTTTTACTTTTTGGGTTCAGTCAGTGGAGAGCAGAAATTCTCCTGAGACACAAACTAGACAGGTTGTCTAGAGAAGTCCCTGGTGGATGGGTACCATGTGACTATTTTATCCAATCAAGTTTAACTCTGGCCTTTTTTAGCCTTTTTAGCGGGATTTTTGTACTGTCAGACTCATAGAGGATTTCACTCTGGGAATGTTTGGCGACCAATTTTTGGAGTACGTTGGAGTAGTATAGATACAGATTTTTGTTCATCAACTGTTACAACTGTAAGTGCTTTTGTTTTACGTTTCTAGTTAAAAAGTGGTTAAAAGCCTGTTAAGTTTTAAAAGCGTCTTGGTTGTAGGTTCATTAATTTTGTTTATCAATTTATCAAGTTCTCTTGTATAAACCTGTGCTTTTCCTGGTAGTCTTTCAAAGTGAGTTAGAATGCTATAACTGTGGTCCATGTATTTTTACTATACTGCTTGTTGTTGTGAATACAAGATATTCCTGTATGATTTTTGTGTGGTCTCATTGTATTCCTGCTAATCTAGGTCAGATGACCCTCCGTTGAAATGTCATGTTGAAGTGGGCGTCTTTAGTATAATCTGATATATATATATATATTATAATGAATGTTTTATAATGATACTTTTAGACTGACACTCCCGGGCAAATATACGCCCACATTTGTAATTTGGTTTAGAATTTCAGTTTTATGTACTAAACTGCGAAAACCAAAATAAAGCTCTCATCTCTTAACTGATTGATTGTGTTGGTTAGAGCACGTCTGTCCCTTGAGAGGAGGGAAAGTCTGGCTCTTGGCTGGCTGAAACAGCATGCCAAGTCAGTAAAAGCACCTCTGCCTCAAGGGATAGAGGTGCTCTAACTAACTTCTGACCATACTATGTGGATTTCAAAGCAACCAAATCGTCACCCCTGATTGGCTAAGGACATATGGCTGTGCTCTAATAAGATCATCAAATCAATGTATAGAATATATGGGACGTTTCAGTTTCAACTGTCTACAAAGAAGTCAAATCCCGAATTAGTAACGTAGGTTTGATACCATATTCTGTACTGTATGTATGTACAATATTTGTATGTTAAGTATTTAGATTATTTACCTTAATGTAAACCTCATTTCTTGTGTTTGATTTTTGTTCACTTGCAATTAGCCCCATCGGCATGAATTTTGAATAAAACATTATTATGTTATTAATGCCAAAGAACGTATGTATAAAACCAGCGCCACACATAGCTCGACCATTCTGCTAGCACTACGGCCGGTGTCCTATCGACCACAATATTTATCGATCTGTGGACGTTCGCAGGTCACCAAACGCCGTCTCGTGCAATAGATTATAAATTTCTAGACCAGAATGCGCTGGATGTTCTGGCGATCAACTAGATTAACCAGAGCTGACGAAGGTCAACTAATAAATTATGCATGCATGTGTATATTTGCGTTTAGAACTATGTGGCCACTTTTATGCTGATACGGTTTAGAGGTTCGCCAGGCCTCCAACCGGGTGATTTGAATTGAATCACCAACTCTAGACAGAAGGGTTTGCTTCATCTCACACCGCACCATCGCACGTGTGGGGTTCTTTAACGTGCATAGGGTGTGACTCTCCCCATACACGGGACGTCCATTTAACGTCTTATCCGAGGGACGGCCCTAGCCGAAGCTAGGTACTCGTTTTCACCTGAGTATAGTGAGTAAAGCCGTGTAAAGTGCCTTTCCCAAGGGAACAAGATAACACGGATTCGAACCCGCAATCTCTCGGTCACCAGGCCGTTGCCACTGTGCTACACGGTCCCACAATGTGGGACAAAATAATTAGATAAAAATCTCCGCCATCCGATCGATCATACTGAACTCCTTCAAGCAGCACCTAGTTGAAAATCAAAACATTTTGAGATTTATTTTAAACATGTTGAGACTTTTAGGCCGCTTTTTGATGTGTTTTAAACCGAATTGCCGGACCTTCTAAAAAAATTCTAAAGGCGGATTAGGCTAACGTCACATTTCAAAACCAGGGTCCAGCCAGGCTATTTGTGGAAATGAAAGTAAAATGTATACGTTAAAATATACACCAATAATGTCCACAACCATTCTTTTTACATCTCGGCTCGGACCTAGTCCCGAGTTCGACACCAGCCGTGGCCCCGACGTTGTGTCCTTGGGAAAGGCACTTTACCCGACTTTCCTCACTTCACCCAGGTGTAAAAGTGGGTACCTGACTTCGGTCGGGGAGGTAAAGAAAGGTTACTTTACCCTCTGTCTGTGCCGTGTATTTGGCACTGTTGATGTACATGTATCTTGTAATAAATATTGTACATGCATTTTTCCTACAACACGGTGATTGGCATCATTCATCCGGACAGAAGACCTGGCACATCCCGTCTTGTATCAGAAAGAAAGGGTATATAACGGGTGGGTATGTAATGTATGTGATGGTGCAGTATAACCCTGTACGTCGACTACCTACCTACCTAGTATTACCTATTTCTGCTTTGTATTTGTTGAATTACTACTTGTGCACAATATATTGGCTTGGCCACAAAGAATGGTAAAGCAAGCGAGTTGATAGATTCGCCAACAATGTTTTTCTAAGATGCTACGTAAAGTCACCAAAATAGTCATCGAGCCACCAATACCGTACAATAGCGTACATACTATTCAGCTCTTTAGAACATCACCCCACTACGCACCAATAGTGTACAAATTGACCTGCTCACCCTTTAGTGCAGATGCACTAGACAGGCAGTAGACCATACCCCAAAGCAGCACCAGTGATGTTCTTGTGAGAGGCGGGTTTCCCATTCTTCTAGGCCTGGCTCATTTTCTACACATATCCTTCACCGTCACCAGTGTAGTCTGCTGGTCACGAGTTTCGCCGTACAAAGTCTACCCTAGCGTGCACTGCTTTGCCCTTATTAACCGACTCGACAGATAAAGAATCCTAGTCTCTGTGCCAGGCTCCCCGATGGCGATTTAACTAGTCGTGCTCTGATGGTGAACGTTTTCATCCACCGGCCGCCTCAGGCGAGCCTAGAGGAGTGACATTCCTATCACATGGTGTATGCGTCATCAAATATTTGCGTTGTCATTGTTGTTCTTTTTGCTCGTCTGGGTAAATTTGTTCAAGGAATGTTATGAGTTTGACAAAACAGATTGTAGCACAAAATGCAAAATCATCCCCTTGAAAATTGAACCATTGTCATTGCGCAATCACCCGGTGCAAAATAGAACATTTTAAAATTAGTCACATACAAGAATGGACTATCCCATAGCCACCGAGTGTTAAGCTATGCGTGTCCTCGTCGGAATCCGCAATGAAGAAAGACAGGTGTGCCTTTCACTTGCGTGATTATCTATTAGATATGTAGACTATTTATCTGTGAAAGGCGAAAACAAATTATTTTGAAACTAAAAAAAACGAAATGACCTATAACCCTGATAGCATATTACAGGTATCCAAGCATCGAAGGTGTGCTGGTACCTGACATCGAAAAGGATCCGATAAAGAGCCAATGACTTCAATTCCAGTTAGTGTTGTTCCACAGGGAACCGTCTTGTTTGATCCAAATGCGAAGTTGTTAACCGTTGTTGACTGTCTGCTGTGCGTCCACACACAACTAATCGCAATGTGAATATCCAACCGGTGGACGTATCGACTTCTATCAGTTAGTCAGAACAAGAAAAAGTCATGCCTTCAAGTACTGTAGTTATTAACATTGGCCTAAGATGTATTCGGGTGTTATGTTAAGTTGAAACAACTTGATACCTTGTTTAGCAACATTCGACAAAAAATACACTTAGTCTAGTAATTAAGATTGCCATCTGTCGTATTGTCACGCACCCTGTGGAGTTGGTACCAGTCTGTTCACGGGTGGACTAAATCCCGCCCACTCGTAAACAAAGGCACGTCCAGACCTGTGCACGCATACCTAACACTGCTTTAGGCGTCGCACCTCACCGTGCCAGGTACGCTCAGCTCACGGGAGGCCATCCACGTTCTCCCCGGGAAGCAAATCATGGCGACCGACTTGCTTATGATTGTATGCCTGCTGTCCTTTGGCAATGTCTCTCTGGCACTTCAGAATCCCGGCTTCGGCGAAGAGTGTCCCTTATCATTCGGTTTGTCCAGTTGTGACAGTGGTGACGCCTGTTTCCATGTGCTACAGCAATGTGACGGTTGGGAACATTGTGAAGATGGTTCTGATGAAGAAAACTGCACCGTGTGTCCTTTAGCAGACTATTTCAAGTGTCCAAATAGCAGCGCGTGTCTCCCTCCAGAGCTTGTTTGTGACGGTGGCGACGACTGTCCAGAAGGTTCGGATGATGAGGAAGACTGTTGGAGCAAAGAATGTGGCGAGATCTACACCTCCAGGTGTGACAGCAGTGGAATATGTTACCTTGAAGAATGGGAATGTGACGGTTATGAGTATTGCCCAGACGGTTCAGATGAACAAAACTGCGCAGGCAAAGAGGCTTGTGCCGATTCCAACTACATCAGGTGTCCAACTAGTGGGATTTGTTTCTTTCGAGGCTGGGAATGTGACGGCTTTCCTTTCTGCGAAGACGGATCAGATGAGGAAGATTGTCGGAGCAAAGAGTGTTACAACTCTGACGATTTCAAGTGTGAAAGTAGTGGGGTATGTCTCGATCCACACCTGCGATGTGATGGAAATGATGATTGCCCGGATGGCACGGACGAGAGACATTGCACGGCCGATGACTGTCCCTCCCCCATGCTGTTCTGTGAGCCAGGAGGGCCCTGCGTTCCTGCCGCGAGGCTCTGCGATGGTGTCGGTGACTGTCCGGACGGGTCCGATGAGACTGACTGTGGTAAGTTCACCTTCATGTCATTCTAATAATGTTAATCTTGGCGGGGGGGGGGGGTATATTGCACGTTTTGCAAATAAATTAGCTTAACATTGGCAAACTACAGTCTGGTACTGGTCGTTACTACCCTATGAGGAAATAAGAATAAGAAAATGGGATTGTAAATCCTGTTGGAGAAGGCCTGAAACAAGACTGTGTTTGCAGATTGATGGATGGATAGTTGGACGGATAGATCAAATGGCGGATGGCCCGACGGATGGACAGATTAGTTGAATGAAATTTTTTGCGACTTGATCTGAAGCGAATTACATGCACCATCAATGCTTCCTTCACTTTCCCACAACACATATTATGTCAAAAAGATTAAGAAAGCTAAAGACAAATCGTATCGGTATACGCTTCGAATGTATTTCATCCCCTTATCAAAAATGGCTACCACCCGAGTAGACATGAAGATTTCCAAAAACAGCTGGAAACGTAACAAACCATGGCCTGTTCCCAGAATTATAGTTTGGCAGGTGAGCCAGCCCTTCTTATGGGTCACTGCAGATCGCTCCCTTCACTGATCCTAAAGGAAACTTTAAGTGGTTTATGCCTGCCGCGGAATTGTGACTGTAACAAACGATATCATTGTTGGGTGCTCTCTACCTTATTTACTTGGCCTGGTGTAAGAAAATATACCATCATAACCATGTTTCTAAATGCCTCAAAGTGTCTTCTCTCATACTTCAATTGTATAGCCAGAACTTGGAAATCGTTTCGAAGAAGGAACCCAAACTGCACTGTTACCATGTTGTAACAAACAATACCAATAACTTATGCTACGCCTGACTATAGTACATGACCTATGCATCGAAGAGAAAATCGTCATTTAGGCTATCGCTAACGATGACAACAATCCTAAATCGTGACTGAAAAATTAGTTGATCTAATTTTTGAATATGAAATAGCTATTTGGTACATTTAACTGACAAGAAGCCCATAGCCATATAAATGCAGACGAAAGGATCTTCGAAAGTTTCATAGTTTTGTATTCTTTGGATACTACCAGTCTTGTAGGTGTGCTGTTTGATGCGTGATGTCTGTCTAAATAGTTAAACTGTAAATGCCTTCCTTAGCTGTCTGTGTTATTGATCCATTACTATAGGGCTCCCTTGGAAATCAGTTACTACGTTAACTGAAGGGACTACCCTAAAGATCAATAAATAAATAAATAAATAAATTACAAAGTGGACAGGTGTATTTTTCTTCTTTTTATTTCTCCCTTTTTCAGGTAAACATTGCAGTATATAAAATAGTAAATATATAGAATGTTCCATTGAATTTCCCTTGTAACATAAACTGTCAAGTCTCAAGATAACACATATTTCATTGTATTTACCTGTCCCCGAGGAACCCAACGTTATTAGTTTTTGTATTGTAGTTCATAGTTGGCCATACAAAAGTTACTGTACTTATTGTCGTGTCAATAAATCTTGTTGCATTATCTCCCATTGGAAATTTCTAGTAAGGACCACAAGAAAATATGAAGTGTCTCATTATTCTTGCAAATAAGAAATTCATTAGCATGACGTACATTCTGTTGTATGTACCTTGCATAGAGTCACCTTCATCTCCAATATGACTTTTTTAGTATTTAATACCCGGTGTGTTTACCCGTGTGATTTTAGAGACAGTTATGCTTTTTTGGTGTTTTTTGTAGAATTTAGAAACTTAACCTGCGCGTTGATAGCGTTTATGATTAGAAAGTATTCATTTTTGTTTAAGGTATTGCTTTGAAATTGTTTTCAGCACAGAAGAGACAAAACTGCGACAAAATGAAAACATATAGCTGACCTATCCAGTGTCGTTATGTCTGGAAGGAGACAGTAGACCTGTTCCGGGCAACCCGAACGTGATGATGATGATCCAGTGTTGCAGCTGTTGTTGATTTATACGTTCGCGATTGCACTTTTTTTCTGAACTTGTTACTAATAGCATTTACCTCAAATCACAACAACGTCCGTCTTTTTTTTTGTTTCAATGCAAGGCTTGTTTGCACCAGACCAAGTACTATCGACTGTACAGGTACCACATCTTAACGTAATAAGGTGCCAAATAGGCACCAGGTAACACACCATATAATTATTTATACCCCCTTTCCACTAGGACGGCGCTCTCGCCGCGCTCTCTCTATGACCTCAAATTTGACCTCAACGAATTCTATAGAAGAGATACGAATCTTTTTACACTTAGTGTGTTTTATTGTCTTCTCGGTCACACTTTTACGTTTTGTATGATATACCAAGTGTGAAAGCGAAAGTTACACATACCCTATTTGGGTTGCAGTGAGAGTGCAGCACGATCGCCGTCTAGTGAAAGGTTGGCTTAACACCCGAGTGCCATATGGTAACAGGTGGCACACCTTATAACCTGATAAGTGGGGCCTAGCTGCAAGTTTCTTATAAGTATGTTATCACCAACAAAATAAATTCCAGAAAATGTAGGCAAACTGGCACCGTAACGAGCTTACAATAGGATGGTATGCATAAAGAATCAACCAAAGGATCTGGAGAGGAAAGGAAGAGGGTATATCCTAGAGGGGTGTAGCGATTTAGGGAGGGGAGTCTAGATCGCCAGCAATTCTTATATGCGGGGAGGGGGGGCTAGATCTCTAGAGAGGGGCGAAAACACCAGTGACTTGGCCCCCGGGGCAGTAGTATTGGGGATCGCTGTGACACCACTACACTCTGACCGGCTAGAATATACATGTCGATATCTGTTTATTTTTTACGAAGTCTTTTTCGTCTCCTTTTTGGGAATCCTTTCAAGAAGTTGTCTTTATCTTTTAACCTTTTCGTCAAATGAAACAACTATCTATACTCTTGTTAAATTAGAACCATAGAACCACGCTTGGATTTGAAAATACCTATATCTCATACCTCAGTCGTGATAGCATGTGTCTGCTTTTAAAGAATTCGGACTTAAATATTCATATATCAAACATTTTAAGAACACACTATTTTTGTTCACATGAAGCAAAGTGTGCCTAATATGCCACGTATACGCACATCGAACAGAATAGGAGACAACTACTAAATGATTCACTTCCAGCTGTCCCACTGCCTAGTCTGAAATTCTTAGCTTATTATGCATACGTTCCAGCTGCAATTGATTTTAAATGTATCAAATATTTTATTCTACTGATATGTGTTTATATTTTGTATTCTATATGTATGTATGTGGTCACGACATCAGTCTCATATTTTGCACAGTGATAGTACTTGGTACACAACCCCCCTAAATAGCTTTCCTTCTGCCCTAAACCTCTCGTTGCTATGGCAACAGGCCAAAGAAGTTTATGGGCCATTTTTCCAGATTTTGGCATGTAAAAACATGAAAATTGGCCAACTTTAGGGCACTAATACTGATCAATGCTTTAACTTACCAACAAAATCAAAATGTACTTACTAGAGTTAAAATATTGGTATCACCAATATAAACAGGTTTGCTGTGAGTGTAGGTCATGTGGGTATAAATGTAACGAGAAACCATGCAGGATTACAGGTGGAGCTATTTCCCTCTTAAAGCTTGTATATCTACAATTTGTCCCGGTTAATTTAAGGTTTTCTGTGGAAAACATACCATCCATGCGATTCGGTAAACAATTGCTTGATGAAATGATGTGACGATATGACAACTACGGAATCCTTTTGTTTTCTCCCCAACAAGACTAAACATCTACACCATTCTGTTTTCCACGCAGGACTGTACATTTCAATTTCATGTTTTGCACACAGTGAAGACTGAACTTAATTGTAACATGTTCACTCTTGTGTCAGGTGCACACCAGAATGTACATGAATGGCCTTCTGTGGATATTAGGAGGATGTACATTTGTAGAAATCTGAGGATAACAAAAGGACATGTGCAGACATCTGTGAATAACAGGGTCAGTGGGCTGTAAGAGGGTAATTCACACATTCTTCTCAAGTACTGACAGCTAACAAAAGAGTCACCAGTGTCCACTAAAGGAAATCATTCTAAAATCACAAGACTCAAACAAAAAGCCAAGCTTTGCAGCTTGGTTTGTGGGGGCAATAAAAGTTTGTATAGGTTAAGATGACAAAAACACATAGATGCTTATAAATGAAGAGATATTTGTACCGTTAATTTCCCAATGTTTCCAAATACAAGATGATCCTAAAAACTGACA
>NC_049985.1:21054159-21059734 GCF_000003815.2 Branchiostoma floridae | reverse complement strand
CTGTGATACCATGTTTCGTCGCTTCAATTCTTTTTTTTACGTCTATTGCGTTATAATATTTGTAAAATGTAGCCATCTTGCTTTTTCCGCCCAATCTCACTTTTTTGCCTGCTGCAGATGATGTCATCCATAAAACTTACTTGCTGTGGCCTTAGTAAGGTATCCGTAGCTACTATGCTATCCTTTTGTTATTTTGTTTTTCAAACTTGGCTAAGCACATTCCACGCCATCGTTAACACGTCAAAACCGCATACAAAACCACCATACAGACTAATCATTCATTGTTGAGTGACTGTCGTCCCTTTATTGTCCGATTAGATTCTCTAAGACTTTTAGTTTTTTGTGGAAGTGAAAAAAAGCAAGCCACCCTACATCTGTTTGGTTTTTGTCGACCTCACATTTTCTTGGTTTTGGGCAAATAAATTCACTGGTGTTCTAAGCTATGATTGAATCCTGACAAGAGGAAGAAGATAAAAGGAGAACACGCAAGCAAAAATTACACGAGAATTGACTTGTTTTCTTGGACGTTGTGTTAGCAGATGTTTTCATCACGGAAAATGTCTAAGTACTAGGGGGTCTTATCCAGTCGAACTGAACCAGGAACTACCACCACCACCAACAACAACACGGAGATGCATGACGTAACAAGTCAGGGGTTGTTTTCGTTGAGTAGGTCGCTTCGAGTCCACTTTCCCAGTCTTGTTTGTCTATTCGGAGGGGGATAAAACACACGAGAATGGACTTGTTTTCTTGGACGTGTAATCAGATGTCTTCATCACGCAAAATATCTAAGTGGCTATGGGTACCAGCGCCAGCTGTGCAGCCGAGGGTGTTAAAGGAACGTGTTGGCAGCAACCCCCATTTTCACATAATCAAGCCACTTACATCTTCTATCTATTTTAGAACATTACACTACCCCAAAGATTTTTTTTCAAAATGAATAAATCAGGATATTACATTATATTCAAAGTGTGTCAGAGTTACCCCCCATCAAAACTTCCAAAAAGGTACCTCTTTGCTCTCTTGGATAATCAAATAAAGTGAAAGAGAATTTATTGATCAATGGAATCTGTTCATGGCGTTTTACGGCATCTGTGGCACCAGGAAGTGCTTATAATCGTGGGTGGTTGTATCCATCTAGTCTGGTATGTTCCGTCTCAAAGTTTTCTGCATGATACTTGAAATTCCAGTCTCCATCCAGCCACAGATTGGGAAGGATCTGAGAACGGGCTAAACTGGATTTTAACTTTGACTTGAACTTTCAATGACTGGACTGACCGACGAGCCAGGGTAAGATTTTCTGGAGCAATAATTCAAGCCCGTACAAGCAAACTAAACAAAACAGTTGATTCTTTCTTCTGACAAACAGTGACTTACTGACACCACTCCAGAAAATAGCATGGGTGGGGCCGTCACACCAAGGAGGTTAAAAAACACAACATCCTTGGTCAAACTAAACAAAAAAAGTTTGGTTCACTCTACTGGAAAATAGTGTCACCACTCCAGAAGATAACATGGGTCAGATGCCGTTACACTGAACAAAACAATTTGATTCTCTCTACTGGAAAACAGGAAGTACTCCCACTGTGACATGTCCAGCAGTTTTAATGGTAATGGTGGATTGACCCCATAACCACACAACTGTCTACCAGCCAGGAACAATGGTCAGAGACAGATTAATCTGTTACAGTAGTTCTTGGAAAAACAACTTTCTTCAAATTTCAAATCAGCCCATTCAGTTTATGAAAGCTGTAGTAAGATTTGAATCAGTCTTATACTGAAATGAGAAACATGTACAGTGCAATCCGACACTACCTTGGAACAAGGACTGTATAACCTCCTTCCTTGGAACATTTATAATTACACTCCTACTGTTCCGTCATGATTGTTAGTTATTCGTTTGATAAAGTGAACTACAACAGAAAGATGAAGATACCAATGCTGTGTGAGCAGACAGTTGTTTAAAACTGAGACAGAATGAGAGCGAGACTTCTATGGATAGGGTCAGTTCAGTTCAGGAGAGACAATAGAGAACTTAAGGCCAAAGTGAGATAGCAACATTATGAAGTCTGTTACAACGTTAAAAGTCTCCCGTACCAAGCGTACGGAAACCCTTGTCTCTGTGCCATTTCTTTATCATTCATGTGCTGATCTTCCAGTCTGCATCTGAAGGCTGCGTGTATATATCGCTTACATGTCCAAGCCTATCATTCATTCTGATAAATGTTATGACGTAGCTGGCCGGCCCGGGCTTTGATTGCGGAAGCCAGGAGACTATGCTACGGGTCACATCACATTACCTAACAAATCTAGACTTACACTCTATCGTTTGGATCTTGCTGTGCCTAACTTTCCGACAAGACCACAACAGCATGGTGCTCAGTGGACCTTGCCGTCCTTTTGTGGACCTTGCCGTCCATCTCGACAGTGTCCCAACACCACCACACTCATAACTTTCATTTGTCCATTCCATGTAGAAAACATACAAATCATATCCCAACCACTTTGAAATCAAACATCACATCAAATACCAAATCTTGGCTAAACACATTCCGGTTCATCGTTAATACGTCATACAAAATCGCATACAAAACCACCATCTTGCACAAACTAATCATTCATTGTTTTGCGGCTGTCGTCCCTATATTTTCCGACAATTCTGCAGCCACCATTCCACCTTGAACAGACTAATCTGTCATTGTTGTGCGGCTGTCGTCAACATATTTTCCGCAACAACAATTCCGCAACAACAACTTCATAACATTCCACACCACCATTCTCACGTCCTGCAGTTCAATAACATAAAAAAATAAATTCATTCCACAACCCTGAAAAATCTGTCCTCCTAATTTTATATAAACCAGGCCAGGTCCAAACAAATTTGATATTCAATGAATGACCAGTAACGTGGCACCATCCCAGCTATCCAATCGTGATATGACCTTCCTCATACCCAGTGACGTTTGCCAATAGCAACACAGAACACCTCCGTTTGAATATTCAATGATGAAGGTAATGTAACAAGTTAGCACCCTGCCAATCATGCTATTGAATTTTCGCTACCCCTACGCTAGTTCCACCAATATTAACAGCATTGCAACAAAGTAAATTTGAATATTTAAACAGGTACGTCATACATCCCAGTGGTCAAAACACAAACCAATCCCTCCGTTTGTCATTCCCCGGACCGCGGTACTCCAGGCACGACATCTGTTATCTAAAGCATCCAGTGACCGTCACGACAATCAGCGTCCACTCCGGACAGCTCAGCGTCAACGACAGCTAACCTTCCAAACATCTCATTACAGCAAGGCCCAGTGAGCATCATGTTCTTGTGGTCTTGTCGGAAAGTTAGGCACGACAAGATCACCAAAGATAGAGTGTAAGTCTAGATTTGTAAGTTGATATGATGTGATCTGTAGCACAGTCTCCTGGCTTCCGGAATCAAAGCCCGGGCCGAAAAGATGTTAAAGATGACTTGGAATGTTATGAGGTTCTTGTTGCGGACTTGTTGCTGCGGAAAATATAGGGACGACAGCCGCACAACAATGAATGATTAGTTTGTGCAAGATGGTGGTTTTGTATGCGATTTTGTATGTTAACGATGGACTGGAATGTGTTTAGCCAAGATTTGGCATTTGATATGATGTTTGATTTCAAAGTGGTTAGGATAATGATTTGTATGTTTTTATAATGAAGAAATGAAAGTTATATGTGTGGTGGTGTTGGGACCCTGTCGAGATGGACGGCAAAGTCCACAAAAAGATGGCAAGGTCCACTGAGCATCATGTTGTTGTGGTCTTGTCGGAAAGAGGGTAAGTCTATATTGCTAGTTGATGCGATTTGATGTGTAGCACAGTCTCCTGGCTTCCGGAATCAAAGCCCGGACAACTTAAGAACGGACGGTCGGACGTGTTAAAGATGACGTGGAATGTTATGATGTTGTTGTTGCGGGCTTGTCAGAAAATATGAAGACGACAGCTGCGACAGCAATGAATAATTTGTCTGTTCAAGGTGGAATGGTGGTCTTGTATGCGATTTTGACGTGTCAATGATAACGTGGAATGTTATGAGGTTGTTGTTGCTGACCTGGCGGCAAATATGCTGACGACAGCCATACAACCGTTACAATGAATGATTAGTCTGTTTACTGGTGAGCTGTTGGTTTTGTTTTGTAGTTATGCGATGTTTAGGTGTTAACGATGACGTCTGCCATATCATATTCAGGGACCGTTGCAGTAGGACAGGCTTTCTATACTGCCTGTGTCCCCCAATGTGTACTACTGACATACCTGTGTTATCTGTCAATAAAAAGACACTACAATTGTCGCTGTTTCCTTTGTACATGTGCTATATATCGAGACCTTGCTACCATACATTTAGCAGCACCAATTAACTCATACAACAAAATAATCCTTCATGCTTGTGGCTCTTGCCGTCCCACACAGTTTCCGACTGTTCCGACAACAGCACAAGATCACATTTCACACCGCAAAACAAAATGGCGGCGCCCATGTTTGGAAACAAAAATTTTGGACAAGACCGCCCATTAACTATTACGTCACATCCAGAATTGCGCCACACTTCCCGTCATGCACCGCAAAACAAAATGGCGGCGTCCATGTTTGGAAACAAAAATTTTGGAAGCAAAAGCAATACAGGTTTGCGAAAACAATACAGGTTTTGCTATCGCAATGCCTAAACTTGCATTAAATTGCAGTAAAGTCAATTTTCTGTAGAATATATGGTCACGGGCAAACTGAATGCAATGCACTGTTTTCACGTTGTGCAAACATGAAATTTTGCCCAACGTAGAAGCACTGAAAGTCCGTAGGTGTAAAGAGTTTTCGCTTGCAATTCACACCAAATAATAGACCACTATAACTAATGCTGTGCAAATTTATGAGCCAAATCGAAATTTTGACACCTGCCACCATTGTTTGACCCTTAAGGTGCGCTCCGACAGCACTTGTGTCAAGCTTGCGTCACTGCGGGGTTCGAAAGATACTAAACGAATTTCAGAGATAAAAAACGAATTTTCTTTCTTTTTGTGTATTTTGTCGTCTTCTAAGTCATACTTTTACGTATAACACAATATCTACTTGGAGAAAATAACAAAACAGTGACGCAGTGAACGAACCCCGCAGTGACGCAAGCTTGACGCAAGCGCAGTGGGAGCGCACCTTTACAGACCTTCGCCCCTAATTTATAAGTGTGTTATATGTTGTACAGTATGCACCGTTGTCGAGTTCCAATGTGAAAACAGCGGCAGTTGTGTGACGCCATCCGGGGTGTGCAACGGACTCCCCGACTGTGGCGACGCGTCGGACGAGCTGTTGTGTCGTGAGTTTTACACAAATTACTACCGCACATGTTTACGGTAGTGTAGAAGCATTACTTTCCAAACAATAACCATCAATGTTAGTAGATATGTACTTCTATTAGCATCAACTTTAAAAAGTTTGAACATCTGTGACCAATGCCCCGATGATGTTTGGCAAGGTGTTAATAGGTTATTACTGACTCCTTATTGTATACCTGAATTGTGGATAAAACATGACTCGATGCAACGGAC
>NC_049985.1:20982267-21053725 GCF_000003815.2 Branchiostoma floridae | reverse complement strand
TGGCCATCTAGACAAAGCTAGACTGTCTCCGAGTCTGTCTGTCTCTGTCTCCAAGTCTGTCTGTCTCTGTCTCTCTGTCTGTCACTGTCTCTGTCTGTCTCTGTCTCTCTGTCTGTCTCTGTCACTCTGTCTGTCTCTGTCTCTCTGTCTGTCTCTGTCTCTCTGTCTGTCTCTGCCTCTCTGTCTGCCTCTGTCTCTATGTCTGTCTATGTCTCTGAGTCTGTCTCTCTCTCTATGTCTGTCTCTGTCTCTCTGTCTGTCTCTCTGTCTGTCTCTGTCTCTCTGTCTGTATCTGTCTCTCTGTCTGTCTCTGTCTCTGTCTCTCTCTCTCTCTCTATGCCTCTCTGCCTGACTGACTCTGTGTCTCCCTGTCTCTGTCTGTTAGTCTGTCTGTCTGTCTGTCTGTCTGCCTGTCTGTCTGTCTTTCTGTCGGTCTCTCTGTCTCTCTCTGTCTCTCTCTCTGTCTGTCCCTTTTCTACTGATACTTTCATCGCAATTTCTCCGATGATCTCACACTACTTGGCCCTCAACTTAAAGCTTTCCAGCGCAACACTAGGTTTTCCTCTAACTCACATCGCTATACTGTTCAGTTATCGATCTTCAAGTCATTCCACAGTAACAGCTTCTTTCACCAGACTGCCAAACTATATACAATGGAACTCTCTCGATGATTCTTTTCTCCTGTGTACAACCTTCAGCCTTCAAAACCAATGTTCACCACTATCACCTTGTACATGTAGATTGTGCAACAAATACAGAGCCGAACTATTTAGTATGAAAGAACACTTGTTGCTTACTACACTAACCTAAGCAATACAGACAAAATCATGCTTCTTATGAGTTCAGGAAAAACCTTTGTTTTCGAATGATCTTACATTTTACCATCACGAGAGAATTCACTTTTTAGATTGTATGTCTTGAAGTACCTTGAAAATATGTACATGTATTGGAAAATATTATTTTGTTTTGATCTGTACTTAACCCAGTGGTTATTCATGTACAATGAAAATCTTTTAAAATATCATTCACGATATTGAATCTTGTCCATTCAGTTTTAATGCTGTTTCTGCAACGCTTATATATGTTGTTGATCTTGTGGTTGATATTGTTGTTGTCGTTGTTGAAAAAAATGGTGATACTTTCACACTCTTATGTTACATTTTTAAGACCATATATCCGTACACAAAATAAAGCGCTTACCAACAAGCTTTCGATCAGTCCTCTGATCCTTCTCAACTTGAAATGAACCAAAAAAGTCACACATATATATAGAACGAAAGTGTGACGTTACCAAAGGGTCAAAGATGCTTGATCGAAAGCTTGTTGGTAAGCGCTTTATTTTGTGAACGGATATAAAGTCTTAGAATTGTAACATAATGCTGAATACCGTCACAGATGATCTTACATTCAACTTTCACACTCTGTTACTCCCAGCGCCCTGCCATGTTCTCCAGTTGGAGTGCGACGGGAAGTGCCTGCCGAAGTACCGCGCCTGTAACGGGATAGACGACTGCACAAACGGGGAGGACGAGATCAACTGTACATCCGGAGGTGGGAGCCAGTTAAGACTTTTCACATTTCCAAACCGGGGCCCGGCCGGGCGGCTTTCGGGAGCGAAAAGAATGATATAAAAGACATCAAAATACACAATATGACAAAAAAAGATTCATGGGCATAGTATATACGTATGTGTATATTTCCAGGTATACATTTTAATTTTTCGTTTCTTAAAACATCCCGGCCGGGTCCCAGTTTGGAAATGTGACCTCAGCCTTTCATGTCTGTTCTATACTTCAATTATAAGCTTTAAAACCAACCTTAGAAACCATTTTCTATCCAACGGCACACAATACTAAGTCTTTTCTGCCGTTATCATGTATTATCATGGATTTATAGTTTTTCAGTTTATTTACAATTCTGAGTTATAGTTAGCCTTAATTAAAACACTTTTTGCAGAGTTGGCCGACCATACATTACCTTAAAGACAATGATAGAAAGAGACATTGGACTGTCAGGGCCTAGTTTAATGTCTGCCGTGAAGGACAGATCATACTGGAAAACTTGTGCTTTGGACTGTGCCTCACCGGAGAAAAAAACAGATTAATTATGAAATGAAATGAATGAATAACACTTTATCTTTCATTTACTCAATCATTTACATTACTGTTGATTGTTGACATTTTCCTATTGTTACTATTTTCTAATTTACCTTATATTTTGTACAAGATTAGTGTTTATTGAAGTGGAGGAGGGCTATGTACAAGCCGTCAAGGCTTCTCCCCTCCTCCGGCACTTTTATTTACTTTTGTCATGTGCGAAATAAATAAAAAAGGAACATTTTTCAAACAAAATTCAGACATAGTTAATAATTGTTGTAACTAATATGGCGTTGAAAATGATGTATTCATCCATTGACTACACCGTAGATTAGTCCCTTCATTAAATCTAGACAACTAACGCCTGAACGTAAGAAAAAAAAGTTTGATAAAACTTGACCGTTACAGGTTGCGGTGCTCGGCAGTTCCCCTGTGAGGACGGTACCTGCCTGCTGGAGTCTCAGCTGTGTGACAACCTGACGGACTGTAGTGGAGGGGAGGATGAGGAAGACTGTGGAGGTAGTTGCCACTTTTGTTTCTGCTTCGTTTCTCCAAGCAGATCCTACGGTAGCATAAGATAGTATCAAAAGCTGGCAGAGGCAGCCGGCCTAGAAGTGTGTTTGAGAACGGAGGTGCTCGTTTGACTCCCTTTGACCGGCTACACTCCTTGGCCAGCTTTGACACCGTATCTTATGGCACCGTAGGATCTGCTTGGAGACTACGCTTGTTCTTCCTCCATTGCAGACAAATAAGGTCAGCGACCTGGACTGTCACCATGGTTACTGGCAAAATAGCAGATGCACTGTAGTTCGATTGAATTATGCATTAGCAAGTGGCAGGACAGAGTTAGAGGGGCTGGCCACTATGTATATATTTTTAACCTTTGTAAATTTATTCATGAAAGCTCAAATCGGCCTGCAGGCCGCTTTTCATTGAGGTCATAAGGGAAGAGGCAAGGGTCAGACAAAGTATAAGAATACATATATTCATATATGTATATATTTATGTTACTTGCCATACATTGTACCTGATATAATCGTTGTGCAATAAACTTGACTTGACTTGACTTGACTTGACTATATCCACAGATGTACTACCTCCTGGATTCCCGCTTGGTTTGACGAGTCGGTACATTCCCGATGTTTTCATCAATGCCAGTTCCGAGTACAAGCCGGAGTTCGCCGCCTCCCAGGTTCGGCACACGGGGTACTGCTGGGTACCACTGTCTGTTGTGGACCAATGGCTTCAGGTATCTTTCCTTTCATTTCCTTGTGTGCTATCAGTGTCTGAAAGAACGTGCAAACAATGTACGTCAAACGTGGTGGAAGACGAAACACATTTTATGTCAAACTGTTCTTTCTACGATCACGAAAGAAAAGAGCTGTTTGAAGAGGCCACCAAATTCCACTCAAACTTCCTCACATTCACTGACAAAAAGAAAACAGTTCTACTTCTAACATCACAAAACCCACACATAATTGAAAAGGTAGGATATTTCGTCTTCCACTGTCTTCGAAAAAGGAGTCGAACCCAATAACCCAGGATCTAGAGTTAGCTTTTACTAGCTTTAGACAAGAGTAGACACTTGTCATATTGTTTTCACACTGTTTGAATCTCTTGTGTTACCTGCAGTTAGCCCACGGGCAAGAATTTGCAATAATAAACGATTTATAAAAATATTGCCTTCATAAACTCATGCCAGTCATGACATTAATAAGGAAAGTGCGCTGAATATCTGTTTATGTATTTTAAACTGCAGGTTTACTTCGGCAAGACGACTGACGTCACCGGTGTCGTCATCAGTGGAGGCGGCGCGAACTGGGACCTGGGCAGTTGGGTGACGTCATTCACCCTGGCCTTCAGTATGGACGGCGCTTCGTGGGCACCGTACGAAGGGCACAGCAACAGTGTGCAGGTACGGATTGGTGCTCCTGAAGGAGTGTTAAATTTGTGTTGGTTAGGCTAAGGTCCCATTTCCGAAACGGGGCCCGACCGGGATGTTTGCGAAGACGAAAAAGTTCTGTGTGTTTTGTTACCTTTCTTATTACATTTTTTTCTGAATGCTGCCCGTCCGGGCCTCATGTTCGAAATTGGGACCAAGGCTTTACCGGTGTTTGCAGCTGTTTCTCTAGATGTTGCAGCATTAAATTGTGTATTTAGTTTGGCATGTTGTCTGCTGGTAGCTGCATGACGATGTACAGAAATTGATAGGACCATACAGGAACACTACCGTTTACCACAAGGTGGAAAGGCAGCTGGTAAAATGAGCCTTTCAGATAAGTTAAAAACAGTGTCGTTCTAAGATTAAGGGCAGGGGGCAAATGACACCAATGGAAATCTGTAAAGGCAATAATGTTAAAATAGGCACGTTCAGGATGTCATAATATTATCCATGAACATTCCACACAGCAGCCCGCAATCTCAAGTGTCCAAAAAGTTCGATCTCAAAAAATCCTGACCGGGGTCTGCACAGACCTTGTTTTTTGCCAAATCTAAAAGTCTGTACCCTCACTGACTTATTGATGTGAAATTTCTCTTAAATTTTCAATGGAAAGGGCTGTTGCAAGTCGGGTATAGTCAAAAGTGACTCGAATGGCTCCTTCTACGGCTGCGTGAATAAGTGCACGTGGTCACTACTCTGAAAAGTGAAGACTAAGTATAAGTGAGTGCGTGACTGCCACCTGGCGTCTATTGATTAAACTGCAAGAAACCCAACTTGAAGCAGTTTACAGGCCGGACGGTTCCGACGAGTCGGTTCGCCCAAATCAGATCTGAACGTACTCGACTTATTTGTGGAAAAACGGATTTAAATCGAATTTGATGGGGAGAATCAGGCCTATTTCGAGAAAGGGATGTTCAAACGTTCGATAATTCGTTGACATAGCATATGGATCGAATTCCGCCTTGATCACAAAGTCGGTCCCATGGCCCAGCACAGATATATGTAAAGGGATTTTGTTCGATGACGTCAATTGTGGTGACTCCGTGTATTACGAAGTTTCAGACATTAGTGTGAAGAAACAAACTTCTGCAAGAACAACAACACAACACTACACATCGAGGGGTGAACCCATGCGATTGGTTGAAAACCCGAGACATTGCCAGGCCGCGCATTGAACAAAAGCTCAGAGATTACTGTAAATGCAGAACCTTTCGTGGTGGCCGCTTTACCGCGAACTTAAAACCACCGCGAACATTTTTCCATGCCAGTAAGAGACTACAAATCCTTCGTGCTACCGTGAACTTAAAACCACCGCGAAAAGACCTTTTCCTGCTACCGCGAAATTAAATCCCCGCGAACTTGAATAATTTACAGTGCACTCAGGGATGAGGATAACATTTCATTTTATACATACAACTACATTTCTTGCCGATAAATTGATTCTGTTTGTCTGAACTTGATCCTTACTTCTCTTGCACAGGTTTTCCAAGGAAACCGAGACCGGTACAACAGAGTGAGCCGTCCTCTACCTACTGGTGTGACGTCACGTTACATCCGTCTGTACCCGACAGGCTTCGAGGGCTGGGTTGCCATGGTGATGGAGGTGTACGTCACCAACGGTTAGTTTGCTGTTACAGTATTTCCATAGCCACGTGTACAGATACAGCTATAAAACAGGCAGTTACAACACACCTATATAAGAAGAGATTGACATTGTTTATTATCATGACCTGCAAACATTATACTTTAAGTAATTAAGTAAGTCCTGTGTTTCGTTGTTAAGAATGATAAAGAACTTAACGCCGTTCCAGGCCAAGGTTCAAGAGCAAAATCTATATCATTAGAAAGGTCTCATTGTGCCCTAATGAAAGGTGAAAACCGAAAACCAATCGCATACATCCTTGTCGACATATTCTTGATCGTGTAGACTCAGGTCGTGTCCTTACCGCTAGACATAGCCGTAATACCTGTAAGCCTGGGGTGAGGTGATACATTAATAACTCGAGTCCAGGCCAGGGTTCAAGTTGCCGGCGGGCAAACTTTATACCATTCGAAAGGTCTTACTGTGTCCTATTGAAAGGAGAAAACCGCAGTCCAATTAGATGCATCCTTGTCGAGATATTCTTGATCGTGTAGACTCAGGTCGTGTCCTTACCGCTAGACTTAGTCGTAATAGCTGTAAGCCGGGGGTGAGGTGATACCTTGATAACTCGATTCCTGGCCAGGATTCAAGTTCCGGCCAAGCAAACTTTATATCATTAGAAGGGTCTTATTGAGCAATATTGAAAGGTGAAAACCGTAGTCCAATCGGATGCATCCTCGTCGAGATATTCTTGATCGTGTATACTTCAGTCGTGTCCTTACCGCTAGACTTAGTCGTAATAGCTGTAAGCCGGGGCTGAGGTGATACCTTAATAACTCGATTCCAGGCCAGGGTTCAAGATGCCGGCGGGCAAACTTTATATCATTAGAAAGGTCTTATTGTGCCCTATTGAAAGCTGAAAACCGGGTCCAATCGGATACATCCTTGTCGAGATATTCTTGATCGTGTAGACTCAGGACGTGTCCTCATCGCTAGACTTAGTCGTAATAGCCGTAAGCCGGGGGTCTAGTGATACCTTAATAACGCGATTCCAGGCGAGGATTCAAGTTGCCGGCGAGCAAACTTTATATCATTAGAAAGGTCTTATTGTGCCCTATTGAAAGGTGAAAACCGCTGTCCAATCGCACACATCCTTGTCGAGATATTCTTCATCGTGTAGACTCAGGTCGTGTCCTTACTGCTAGGCTTAGTCGTAATAGCCGTAAGCCGGGGGTCTAGTGATACCTTAATAACGCGATTCCAGGCGAGGATTCAAGTTGCCGGCGTGCAAACTTTATATCATTCGAAAGGTGTTATTGTGCTCTATTAAAAGGTGAAAACCGCAGTCCAATCGGATGCATCCTTGTCGAGATATTCTTGATCGTGTAGACTCAGATCGTGTCCTTACCGCTAGACTTAGTCGAAAAAGCCGTAAGCCAGGGGGTTGGGGGTGATACCTTAATAACGCGATTCCAGGTCAGGATTTAAGTTGCCGGCGGGCAAACTTTATATCATTCGAAAGGGCAAACTTTATATCATTCGAAAGGTCTCACTCTGTCCTAATGAAAGGAGAAAACCGCAGTCCAATCGGATGCATCCTTGTCGAGATATTCTTGATCGTGTAGACTCAGTTCGTGTCCTTACCACTAGACTTAGTCGTAATAGCTGTAAGCCGGGGGTGGAGTGATACCCTAATAACGCGATTCCAGGCCAAGACTCAAGTTCCGACCAAGCAAACTTCATGTCATTACAAGGGTCTTATTGTGCCCTATTGAATGGTGAAAACCGCAGAGCAATCGGATGCAACCTCGTCGAGATATTCTTGATCGTGTAGACTCTGGTCGTGTCCTCATCGCTAGACTTAGTCGTAATAGCCGTAGGATGAGGGTGGAGTGATACCCTAATAACGCGATTCCAGGCGAGGATTCAAGTTCCCGGCCAGACAAACTTTATATCATTCGAAAGGTCTCACCGTGTCCTATTAAAAGGTGATAACCGCAGTCAAGTCGGATGCATCCTTGTCGAGATATTTTTGATCGTGTAGACTCAGTTCGTAACCTAACCGCTAGACTTACATGTAGTCGTAATATCCGTAATCCGGGGATGGGGTAATACCTTTATAACGCGATTACAGGCCAGAGTTCAAGTTCCGGGGAAGCAAACTGTATATCATTAGAAAGGTCTTATTGTGCCCTATTAAAAGGAGAAAACCGCAGTCCAATTAGATGCATCCTTGTCGAGATATTTTTGATCGTGTAGACTCAGTTCGTAACCTAACCACTAGACTTAGTCGTAATAGCCGTAATCCGGGCCTGGGGTGATACCTTAATAACACAATTCTAGGTAAGGGTTCAAGTTGCCGGCGGACAAACTTTATATCATATTAGAAAGGTCTGATTGTGCCCTATTGAAAGTTGAAAACCGCAGTCCAATCAGATGCATCCTTGTCGAGATATTCTTCATCGTGTAGACTCAGGTCGTAACCTAACCGCTAGACTTAGTCGTAATATCCGTAATCCGGGGATGGGGTAATACCTTTATAACGCGATTCCAGGCCAGGATTCAAGTTCCGGCCAAGCAAACTTCATATCATTAGAAGGGTCTTATTGTCCAATATTGAATGTTGACAACCGCAGTCCAATCGGATGCATCCTCGTCGAGATATTCTTGATCGTGTAGACTCAGGTCGTGTCCTCATCGCTAGACTTAGTCGTAATTGCCGTAAGCCGGAGGTGGAGAAATACATTAATAACGCAATTCCAGGCAAGGATTCAAGTTGCCGGCGGGCAAACTTTATATCATTAGAAAGGCCTAATTGTACCCCATTGAAAGGTGAAAACTCGAGTCCAATCGAATGTATCCTTGTCGAGATATTCTTGATCTTGTGTACTCTAGTCGTGGTCTAGCCGCTAGACTTAGTCGTAATAGCCGTAAGCCGGGGTGGGGTGATACATTAATAACGCGATTCCAGGCCGGGGTTCAAGTTGCCGGCGGGCAAACTTTATATCATTAGAAAGGTCTCATTGTGCCCTATTGAAAGCTGAAAACCGCAGTCCAATCAAATGTAACCTTGTCGGATATTCTTGATCGTGTGTATTCTAGTCGTGGTCTAGCCGCTAGACTTAGTCGTAATAGCCGTAAGCCGGGGTGGGGTGTCACCTTAATAACGCGATTCCAGGTCAGTTATCAAGTTGCTGGCGGGCAAACATTATATCTTTCGAAGGGTCTTATTGTGCTCTATTGAAAGCTAAAAACCGCAGTCCAATCCGATGCATCCTTGTCGAGATATTCTTGATTGTGTAGACTCAGGTCGTGTCCTTACCGCTAGACTTAGTCGTAATAGTCGTAAGCCGGGAGTGTAGTGACACCTTAGTAATGCGATTCCAGGCCAGGGTTCAAGTTCCGGCGGGCAAACTTCATATCATTAGAAAGGTCTCAGTGTGCCCTATTGAAAGGTGAAAACCGCAGTCCAATCAGATGCATCCTTGTCGAGATATTCTTGATCGTGTAGACTCAGGTCGTGTCCTCATCGCTAGACTTAGTCGTAATTGCCCTAAGCCGGAGGTGGACATATACATTAATAACGCAATTCCAGGCGAGGATTCAAGTTGCCGGCGAGCAAGCTTTATATCTTTCGAAAGGCCTAATTGTACCCTATTGAAAGGTGAAAAACCCAGTCCAATCGAATGTATCCTTGTCGAGATATTCTTGATCTTGTGTACTCTAGTCGTGGTCTAGCCGCTAGACTTAGTCGTAATAGCCGTAAGCCGGGGTGGGGTGACACCTTAATAACGCGATTCCAGGTCAGTTATCAAGTTGCTGGCGGGCAAACATTATATCTTTCGAAAGGTCTTATTGTGCCCTATTGAAAGCTGAAAACTGCAGTCCAATCCGATGCATCCTTGTCGAGATATTCTTGATCGTGTAGACTCAGGTCGTGTCCTAACCGCTAGACTTAGTCGTAATAGTCGTAAGCCGGGATGGGGTGATACCTTAATAACGCGAATCCAGGCCAGGGTTCAAGTTGCCGGCGGGCAAAATTTATATCATAAGAAAGGTCTCATTGTGCCCTATTGAAAGCTGAAAACCCCAGTCCAATCGAATGTAACCTTGTCGAGATATTCTTGATCGTGTGTATTCTAGTCGTGGTCTAGCCGCTAGACTTAGTCGTAATAGCCCTAAGCCGGGTTGGGGTGATACCTTAACCCTCATCCTTAAGGTTGTTGAGAAGTAACATCAACATGGAACGAAAGAAATAAGAGCGCTAACATTTGCAGAGGTAGTGTAATGCTTTTCAAAATGCATATGTAATTCGCAGTTTCATAGGAATATTCCAGGTACGCTATAAAAACATAATCGCTGTTCATATAGTAAGGTTCTTTTAGCACAACCAAAAAATAACTTACATCCAACGTTTCCACCCTGATGATGGTGCCTGACAGACACCGAAACGTTGGATGTAAGTTATTTTTTGGTTGTGCTAAAAGAACCTTACTATATGAATAATTGCCAACCTGATGAAGTTATTCACGGATATTATCGCTGTTGTCTAAAAAAATTAGGGATGCAACATTCTACATGAAAATAGGACATAGTGAAAGAGTGTTAGGTGACATAGGTACAGACTGTGTACAATAAACTGTTCTGAAAGGTAATCTAGTATTTTTTAATCATTTCCAGACGAAGACAATTGGTTGGAAAATGGCGAGTACGTTCCATTAGGAGTCGGACTCGATCCCAACAATCCTGCGGTAGCTCCGAAGATACCCGATCTCTACATGACCGCTTCATCGCGAGAAGAAGACTTCTTCCCGTGGCTGGCTCGTCTCAACAACGGGGCGGGGCAGCAGCAGGGCGCGTACTGGGTCCCGATTCCTTGGGGAAACATCTGGCTAAACATCTGGCTGCAGGTACTTGTTTTCTTAATTTAGTCTGTGATCGGAGGGTAACCTCCGGCGACAGACTATTAGTTTTGTCAATGTAACGCGCGTTCTAATCTGCATCTGTATGTTCCCGTTGTCACATTCGTATGTGCTTCGGCAGTTCCTCTGCACTGAGTTGGACGATGATGCACTTTTTTTCGTGGCAGCTGTTTTTATTATGGATGTAGTGATTTTAGAAATCACCCCTATTTTCCTGGTATTGTGGAACAGCTAACCTATAGGCCATGTGGCTTGGTAATAAGCTTATCTTCATGCAGATATAGGGTAATGTAGAACATCTGTGGGGGCCGGAAGAATCCCTGGTTTTTGGTATATGTCGACGTGATGTGTTCTGTATGTGATATAAACATTATGGCACACACCACAGAAAACAACACAACCGACGAAAACCATAATTACGTCACAGACTATGTTACCTACTTGCTCTTTTCAGGTTTTTACCGGTTTGTATGTCGTTTAAAAGTTAAATTCTTCTCCTAACGTTTCCGACGCTTTCAGCACATGCCCTTCTGTCGCAAACTTTACTTTATTATAATTTTGTTTTGTTTTTTAACAAGATTGTTTAGAGCAAGATCAAAAGACCACTTTAAGGCAATGGACTATGATAGCGGTGGACATTTATTTTGGAGGCTGATAAGTTGTAGACTGGAAGGAAAAAGTTGTCCTTAAGAGTCCCATTATTTGGCTGTCCGTGGAAAGAAACTGTTACTGTAGAAGGACTTTGAAACCGGCAATTGAACAGTAAGGCGATGCTAGATTGAAGAGAACCTAGTGTTGCGCTGAATGGCTCTCAGTGGAGGGACAAGTAGTGTGAGATCATTAGAGCAATAGCCATGGAAGTGCCAGTAAAAGGGACATGGATGCAACGTTTCGCCTGTGGGAGAGAGGGTCAACCTTAGATGCTAGCTGATTGCCAATGGCAGGTACTCCAATATTGTGTACACTGTTTTTACGAAATTGTAGTGAACATTCTTGGTTGATGTACATTAAGTTCAAAGTGTGGGATTCTTCCAAAAAGCAATTACTCAAGCAACTGGATATGGTTTTGGAAACGGTCAGACGTTTAAACTGGCATCCATCAGTTTTCGTCAGTGACACTGTAGTTATTTGGAAGAAACAGGTCTTTTATACTCTAACAACTATGAATGAGGACAATTTTAGATGTCCAATTGGAAACGTTGAATTAAAATCATATCCGATTGCTTGAGTAATTCCTTTTGGGCATATCTTCTTACCTGGATGTTTAGCCTTATCGACGTATGTGGGATTCTTCTTTCCACTTCAGATAAAGCACGGCAAACTGTACAAAGTCGCCGGTGTGGTCACTCAGGGGGCTTACAACCGGGACTGCTGGGTCACGTCCTACAGGCTGGAGTTCTCTGTGAATGGCCAAACATGGAGACCGTACACTAACGGCACCGGGGGTGGTGAAGAAGTGGTCAGTCCTACTACTTACTTATATATTTTTCCTCCCTGGAAGGCCACTCTCGTTTCTTTCAACAGGGTCTGCCCTGTGCCACAGTCTGTGATTTGAAAGTAGCAGAACACATTATTCGGCCAATGGGGATTTCTATAGTTAAGGGCCTCAATGTGACTGGCTTCGAGGCGAAAAAATATAGCGGGGTGCACTTTAGAAATACCGAAAAGGGATATGTCCGAGTTCAGGGCACAAGCCACAAAACATTTAAAACAAAAAACAAAATCCTGTCGGCGCATCGCCCTCTCACGCCCACTTTGAAACGCCGCTCTGAGGAAGTCACATAACTGCAGCCGGCTCACACTAGAAGGGCAGTTGCGTAATGGGGCGCATTTATGCACGAAATAGAAAACGTTCACAATCCAAACCATACAGTCTCCAAGTCGACACCTTCCGTGACCATGCAGCACATGTTATATATGGCTGTCCCTCAAATAAGGCTTTTTACCTCTCCTTCAACAAGTTTATCCGTACTACTTTATATAACCGCGTCATAGACCCCGGGGGTCGCGCATAAATACTGTGTTCTGCTACCTTGAAAGGAGAGCCCCATGGACGCCAGGTCATCTGACACTGCCCCCTACACCCTCCATGTGGTTTTGGATCTTCCTCTTTTTCCTTCAGTACCATCATGTCACTAGGTCCTTCTGTCATCGGTCATTCTTGGTACATGGATAAGAGAACTTGCGCTTTCCACATTCAATGTGTTCCTAACGTTAACTAGTGAAAGTTTCTAGTTGTGAGTTTAAGGAGCTCTAGACTCTGAAAGCCATTTTAGTCTCATGTTGTTTAGTAATTCCTATTTAGGCCAGTCTTACTACAGATTGTGAAAGAGATTGATGCTAAGCATGCAACAGACTAAAGTTTTCACGAAGGTCCTTGCCCGACTTAGATATAGAGATGTTGAAAATCCCTTCATGTATTATCTATGTATGGCCTATTGTTTATTATAAATATATCTATACTATTCCTTCCTTCTTAAGCCCTTTTGGTTCTATAGTTATATTCTTTATAAAAAAAGACATGATTTTGTCGTCAGCACTATTTTACACCACAATTGTTTTTGTTTCAGGTGTTCCAAGGAAACAATGACAACCATCGCTATGCTCGCAACCTGTTAGACAATCCGGTTTTCGCTTCCTACACTCGCTTCTATCCGCTCACCTTACACAAACAGTTTGCGCTGAGGGTCGAGATACTCGTCATAGATGGTAGGGAGTGCAGACTGTGTTTTGCTGGAATTTTTTGTTGGATTGCTATTAACGTTAACGCAAGTTCACCTTTATCCACGTATACGTAGTAACTTATATCCGTTGTTAACAGGGTATGTATTTATATCAAGTCGACGGAAGGTGGTTTCTAACTGCAATATTTTGAAAAGTTACATTTTACAATTAAAAACTTGATATCCCTGCTTTTAAAAACGAATATAAGTTTCCCTGCGGATAAAGTTGAGCTACTGTCGCTACATTTCTGAGACTAAGACGAGAAATAAATATCCCTACACTTAGCTTGTAGCTAGACTGCTGTTTTTGCAAGCACAGAAACTAATTGTCTTTTATCTTCTACTGTAATCTAACCGTCCCTAATCAAGTTACATTTTTCATCTGTAGGCTTATATCCATCTTATCTTAGCCAATGTTGCTCCTTTCTTTGCAAAATATTTAAAAGCGATCAAGGAATGAGAGGCGAAAAAACAACCTCCTCGATGGAAACTAGAAGTCATAAATGTAGATTCATGTAACGTTATTGATTGATAAGCCAGTATCTCAATGGCCGCACCCGTTTGCGACAAATTACTGGGGCAACTTTGCGATTTTTTCGCTAATTGCCGTTTGCGGTCAAACTAAGGTGCCACACACTCTACAAACAAAATGGCCGCGCCCACAATGTTACATCTTCAGTTTCGGCCCGAAATTAGATACATAAAAACTTGAAAAAATAGCAGTGTTGTCGCTGAAAGAAAATCCCATATACAATTATCATGATTCATAAGAAAATTATATAGGTGATTGCGCCTATTAGCGACAATTATGCGTCTTGCTTGGACATTTTTTTACTTACTGGTCACCACGCGTGCACGTAACAAGACCTGAAGGTCCTTTCACCTAAAGGCCACTCCAAGGTTACGGGTTACATTGTAACTGTAACAGCATCTCTTTGCCCTAGGTCAGAAACATCATGATTAAGACCAGATCAATTGCTCACTAGGAGTGGGGACTAAGTGACCCAATAGGCCAAGCAGGAGTTAGGAAGGCTGCTCGGGAAAATTCCCTAGGCCATTTAAGCTGGAATGTGACATTTTTGCTCTGTCAGAGCTTTAGTTTTGTCAATGTAACGCGTTCGCACCTGTATCTGCATGTTCCCGTTGTTGCATTTGTATATACAGTCAAACCTGTATTAGCGGCCACCTTTGTTTACCGGCCATCTGGCCCTAGTGGCCACTTTTTGTCGGTCCCTTGGATTTGTAATGATTAAGAAATAAGCTTAGCGGCCACCTGTCCAACGCGGCCGCGGCCACACGATTTCCGGTCACGCAGATACAGAAACACTGCCGATTACGGCCACGCGGACCGCTGATCTACAATCATTCAGACATACAGCGGCCGTTTCGTCACCCTACGCCGGATTTGAAACGTTTTTATTTTCAAAACAAAACTGCCTACCTCCCGATATACGAGGTCATATAAGTTCAACAGACGACGCCACTATTACGGAGGTAAATTGTAGTAAAGTTACGTTCTACTATCGCTGAGGTTCATTTACATTACAAAAACATTCTAAAAAAATGTTACACAGATAAAATTATATGAACTTCAGACTACAGTGGATTTTATTCTTACATTTATTAAGAGATAAGTCTAAAATGACAGGCTTTTCTTTCGAGTACCACATTAGCATAATGGTGGAATCTGACGCGTGAATGCGAGCGGGAACACACGGACGGCGAAGTATCAAAGGTCTGACTGTTATCCATGCAAGCCGAAGGATCAAAGAATTATGACGATTCCGGTCTCTTCAGACAATATCAACTGTAGAACATTTCATTTAGTTTTTGTTTTCTGAATACATATAGTGTAGCAACCATTACAGTACATGTACAGTACTGTATTATGTGAATTAGGATCAATGGTTAATAAAACCATGTGTAACTTGTTGCTTGTGGTAAATTAATCAGCATTTTCTCTATAGTGGCCACCTCTCTATAGTGGCCAATGTTGACCAGTCCCTTGAGTGGCCGCTATAGACAGGTTTGACTGTAGTTTGGCAGGTCCTCCTCAAAGAGTTGGACGATGATGCACGATTTTTTTTCACGGCAGCTGTTTTTATAATCAATGTATAAATTTTTCCAATTAATATTTTTTTTCTAATCTACCACTTACCGTTGGTATTCCTTAGCTTCATGTCCATCGCACGAAGTCCTCTGTAACGGGACATGCCGTCCGAGGGCAAGTTTCTGTCGGGCTTTTGATGGATGTGTGCCGCTGAGCTATAGCCACGGAGACGAGTAAATATTTATTTCTTTATTGTTAATAGGCATTTTTCTTCTAACAGTGACGTACTTTTAAAGGTAAACACACGTACCTCCAAATTTTCAATAGTTATCTGTCCATATTGATCACGGAGGGACATAGTTCTCGCGAGACTTGCGTGGATCTCGCGAGAGCTAGGTCTCTCAATGATCAAGATGGACAGATAGTCATCGAAAATTTGGAAGTACGTGTGTGTACCTTTAAGAGAACGTCGCTGTTAGAAGAAAAATTCCTATTAACTGTGCTCATACGTGACTAATGAATCTCTTTAATGTTATTTCTTTATCTTTTAGTGGTAGGAAATCATACTAGAGAAACGTTTGCCAGATGCCGACAAGAAAATCGTAGGGAGTCCCTTCACACAGATTATAAAAAAATGAATGATATTAGTAGATAAGTTCATACCACTGATTCATATCTTATCGTATAAATTAATGGTACTGATCAAGGGAATATACGAAAACACAGGGAATTGAAACGGGTAGAAGAATAGAGGAAGAGATAAGGTTACAACATGGCACAGATTTAAACAAGAGTCCGTAGGACACAAACCTTGGTGAAGTAATTATGGTATTTGCGGGGTGGTTTGATATCTTTTGGACTGATAAAATGCCACATTTCAGACAAATCCTCTATGCAAAAAGATCTTAAGTCTATATGTACGAAGCCAAATACCCAGACAAAAAGGAGCTTACTGTTGTTCGAAAGTATGAAAGTTAATCTTAGCAAAAAATGGCATTACAGTATTTTCATAGATCATTTGCATAATACGTAGCTAAAGATATTCCTCTCCATCTCAGTTACATATGTCACGTGTTTGAGAGTCCTATCATGAAAGGCAATGGTTCTATAAACTTTCCTCTTTAATTTTAAGCAAATAAGCTCTTGGTATTTAGTTGTCTAAATCATTTTTTATTTTATTTTAACTTGTTGACTATTTTCTAGAAGCAGTAGGCGACAAAGAACGCCACGTTTTTTTCTGTAGGTATGGGTTCTGCTAGCGGGTGAAAAAGAGAAAAGCACTTAAGTTAAACACACGTGATATTAATTCAAAAACAGCGAAAGTCTCACATTCGGTCTGTTTTGCAGTATTATCTGCGAATACGTCATGCAAGTGGAGTGTGGTCTGGAATCGATCAACACGTTGAAGGAGCTTGGATGTTTGGGTTTGTTAGTTCACTTTCTACCATTGTTCTTCTGTATCGCAATGTATGATGTCGTGAGAGGAGGGAGGGAGGGAGGGAGGGAGGGAGGGAGGGAGGGAGGGAGGGAGGGAGGGAGGGAGGGAGGGAGGGAGGGAGGGAGGGAGGGAGGGAGGGAGGGAGGGAGGAGTGGATGGATGAATGGATGGATGGATGGATCAAACTCGCACGTCCGATTATTGCTGACATTAGTTAATGACTTTCAATACTTTGTCTTTTAGAAATCGACAGTCAGTTTCTTCCGTGTGGGGATGACGTCAGTCCTGGAGACGACACGGAAGTGTTCCACGAAAGCGAGGCTTGTGATGGTATAGAAGACTGTCCCTCCGGGAAGGACGAGGACTGTGATGGTGAGTGGTTGATCTTTATTCACAGTTGGTATATGCTCAGGACAGTCGCCAGTCAATCCTTGGCACATTGAAATTTACACACAAAAACACAGAAAGGCAGTCCCAATAACTCACATTTCTGACGTTAGTGGCGTACGAACGTATCTTCATATCATAGCCCATAATCTCAGCTGTTTAATAAATCCACTGTCATTGGTAAATCTTACGGCATAATTTCTAGAAAAATACCCCCAAACCCTCAAATGCATCACCATGTGAAGAGGCCCTTGCACAACCAGGAAATATTCCCAACATCGTATCTCCCAGTAAGAACAAAAATTCAGCTTTTTGGCCATCATCAGAAAGTAGAAACAATTCCCTGTCACATCCACCTCAAAACTGTCAGAATTTCCACCCATTTTTCAAAGAAAAAGCATCTTTAAGTTTTAGACCCGGAACTAGTTTCTATTTGCATGGCGGATGGCTGGCGGATCCCTACAATCACATGCAAAGTTTCGGTGACCTTCTTCAAGGGCATACTGACTAGTTCTACTCCACACTCCTAGTCTACTTTTGTATATGACATATTATGTGACAATACCTATCCTTGTATATATGACGATACGCAGTGAGCTTTTAACAAAAGGTTATTGCAATACGTATCTCTTGAGACCGTAGTGTTGGCGCCTAGCTTCAGTGAACAATAGAAGCAGTCAGTCAACTGCACTGAGGAATGTGAACGTTGTTCGCAATATCTTAGTTGTGAATATAGAATCTTTTTTTTCGAATGTGATAAAATTATTCATAGATGTGATAATAAGGCTTTTCCTGCTAGAATAGGAAATCAGATGGTCTCCAGTCCTTAAGAGTTACAAAAACATGAGGATCCGTCAACCCCTTCTTGAGATATTCCCTTTCACTCACTCGGCGAGCTCGGAATCTCCACATAACTAATTTCCTTCACCCCTCTTTCACAATCCGACACTAAACTGGCTCCTGCAGTTCTAAACAAGGTAGCCTAAAACCTACACTCTAGTTCTAGTTCTAGTTCGTAATCCGCAAACTTCCTGGTAGCTAGGAATATCACGCGAATGGAGGAGGCGCAGCGTCTGGACTACGTATGCGACGACAGCAACCTGTTCTTAAATGTGTCCAGTGAGGGGCTGTCGACGATGTGGGCGGAGAGGCCGTTCCATTCAGGAATTGTCCTGGCGTAGTAGGCATACTTTGCTGTGTCACATCTGCATCGTAGAGTTCGGTACTTATGTGAGTGGTTGGCACGGATGCTCATGTGTGCTGGTACGAGGCGAGTAAGCGGACCGTTGGTTATCTTGTACATCATTACTAGTCGTGCAGCCTGACGTCGCGACCGACAGGAGTGACGGCCACTTCAGGTTCTGTAGGAGGGCAGTAACACTGACATCAGACCTGCGGTGGTTACTCGTCGCGAACCGTGTCGCTCTTCTGTTGACCATTTCAAGTGCGTCGATGTCCTTTCTCAGGTAAGGATCCCAGACGACTGATCCATAATCGACGGTGGAGCGGACTAGGCTGAAGTATGCAGTCTCGCGGACTTGTCGAGGACAGTAGCGGAAATTTCGACTGAGAAAGTGAAGTGTATGGTTAGCTCGTTTCACTGTTGTGTTGACATGAGATGACCATTTCAGGTCATTGTTGAAAGTGACACCGAGATACTTGGCTTTCTCTGTCTGTTGGAGTAACTCGCCACACATCTCGTACATCCAAGTGAGAGGGTTCTTGTTACGCGTAATTGACATCGTGTTACACTTCTTAGGGTTGCATTTCATGCCCCAAGTAGTTGCCCAATCCTGTAATGCGATCGTCCACGGTGAGAAGCAGTTAGGTTTCGCAAGTGCGGGCTTTGCGAAATCTATGTTGGTAGTCTTGTGAGAAGATGGTGTTTCTCTAGGTGGTTCAGGATGTGCTTACATAAGACATGTTCCATGAGCTTGGATATTACACAGGTTAGCGAAACTGGCCTGTAGTTGCCCGGATTATGTACTCCGCCCTTTTTGAAGACAGGAGTTACCATGGCCTTAGTCCAGTCTTCTGGGACACTCCCATGTTGCGACGGGAGTTGAAGAGGGCTGCGAGCACTGGGGCTAGCTCGCCAGCTAGCTCTTTGAGTACGCGATTCGGGATCCCGTCTGGTCCGGACGCTTTGTGCGGTTTTACGGCATTAAGGAGTTTACGAACTCCAGCTGGGTGCACGGTAAGGTCAGAGATGGGTGGGTGTGGAGGACCCATCCAAGGAACATAGTTCGATACCTCTGACACAAAAACGGACTTAAACTCGCAACAAGATGAAGGCTTTGTCCTTAGCCGCTGAGAACAGCTTTTCTTGGTGCTTGAGTGGTGGGACACCAATGAAGTTCTGGCGCTGGGGTTTGATGTACTTCCAGAAGAGTTTCTGGCTCCCTTCATCTAGCCCTTCCTTGATGGAGCTGTTAATGTACTACTGGCTGGGATCTCGCGCGTTTGAGATCCCGGGTAGTCTCCTTTTTCACTTGACGAAAGCGCTCAAGGTGTTTTGGGTTCTTTGACTTCTTTGCTTTTTTGTACATACGGTGTTTTCTTCTGGTCTTACGTTTCAGTTCGCGGTTCATCCAAGGGAGATGCTGACGTTTTGACGTAGTCTTGGATGGTACATAGTACGAATAAGGTCGTGAATTTTATTCCAATTATCTTCGACAGTGTGCTTATTGATATTGGTAGTTCACCTGGCACACGCTCTCTAGAGTTCTTCTCCCAGTCCACGTCTCCAAGGTTAAAGTCCCCGCCGAGAATAATGGTACTCCCCGGATTGTTCTTAGTGAGACCTCTGATGTGTCTGATGGATTTCTCCAGTTCATCTAGCTTCTCACTGTATTTGCCACTAGGTGTCCTGTAGTAGCTACCCAGGTAGAGTGACTTATTCTTTCTGAGAGACACTTTAATCCATGAAACTTCCGCTTAGATCTCGCTAGGCTGCTCGACTTCCACTGCTGTGTAACAATCCCGTACAGCAATCAACACTCCACCTGCTCCACTAGCACGGTCCCGCCTGACTGGCGGTGAATAGCCAGGCGGCATAAATTCTGCACTGTGGTGATGTGGCCCCAACTTTGTCTCACACATGAGGATGGCGTCAGGCTTGGTATAAGATACGAGGTTGGCAAATTGTGCCACCTTGCCTATGATACCATCTGCGTTGACTACCAAAGTTCTCCAGTTATGTGACTTAGGAGGGAGGATACCTGCAGTTACGCTGTCCTGAGAACAGTCGGTGGAATGGCTGCTGTCGGGAGGGGTTTTGTTACTCAAATTGGCAGCAGGGAGAGACAGATCTGTTTCATCACGTGGTAGGCTGTTCCCAGTGTCAGGAGACATCACAACGGGACTACTATGGTAACTGGGACGGAATGATGACGGTGAAGGGCCGGACGACGGAGAGTCACTTGTGTCATGCAAATAATAACTATTTGAGTCCAGTTCGAACGAATGAAACGTGTTGTTATCACTATTGGACTAATTGCACTCGGAACAAGTCCAATGAACGTTATGTACGTTGCTTAATTCTTCGGTTGACATACCGTGACAAGATCGGTGGTACCAGATGTCGCAGTTGTCGCAGCACACAGCTAAGTCACTCCAGTCTACCCTGAGGTCGTAATATCCACGCAGGTGGGTGTCTCGTTGTTTGCCTCCCAGAGGGGCTGGTATGCGAAGTTTACATGGACCAGGATTCGTTTCAACATCACCACTTAACAGTAGCATATACATAGCACAGTTCTTTGTGGCGGTAGCATCGGGAGAACAAACACGGCGAAGGGATGCATGCAATCGCCAGTTCAGATCGTAGCCTCTGGTGTAGGAACACAGGCCAACAACAACACTGGCGGTGGGGTCTCTGGTGGGCATACCGAGTTTACGTCAGAAGTGTAAGTTACTACCTGGCATGTTGGTGTGACCATTATTAACCAGGATGCGAGCGGTAATTGACAGTAATACAAAGGAGAAGAGAACCAGCCTACTTTCTTTAGGCGAGGCCATTTTGCTGTTGTTGCTGTAACTATGGACCTCCCTCTAATTTAAGTGGTAGATCCATTATGGCCGCCGCCGTCGGTCTCGCCCACAATGTTGTATTTAGACTTCCAGTACTGGTGACTTGGGAGTCCTATGGTAGCGATGCCGCAGAAGGAAGCATCCACTAACCTTCGACGTAGTTCTGTGAAGCTTAACGGTCAAGTTGGGCATGCATGGGTCTACAAACTGATGTTTTCCATGAGCTCTCCGTCCAACACGTCTTGCCAGTCCGCGCTTGCTCACTCCTCCGCTTGCGCACATCTACACCACTAACATTCGGCCCCGAGAGCTTTCTTACACTAAAAATCACGCCCACAGCATTTACATAACTCGAGATATTAAAAACATGAAGCTCTGTTTTGGTACCGTAACAAGTGGCTAGGGGGTCCAAAATCTAATCGTTTCCAGGTCTCGTCAAGACCTACCCACATACCGAATACCAATACAATCCAGCAAAGCTTTCTCGAGTTATGCTGGTCTTCTACAAACTTACATACATACATACATACATGCTCCCTGCCTGGAATTCTAAACATTCTTATTGACTGGCTCCCTGACTGGAAATCCAAACATTTCCTATAGACCAGCATTCCTGTGGAAACATGCCTGTACAATTCCTAGAATTTTTGCAGACTGAACACAATAATATACCATTTGGCTTGCCCCTGAGGCGTCGCCAAAAACGCTACCAAGAGCATAACCTTCTTGGCAAAGATAAACATATCTGGAGTCAGTAACAAGTAAGTCTCCACTGTGTAACAGATGGCTGTGCGATGGAATGTCTGACGGACTTAAGTTCTCCCTGCGTGCCGAGTAGCTGGATCTGTGATGACATACCTGACTGTTTGGATGGGAGGGACGAACAAGGGTGTGTGCAAGGTATGTAGTGGATTGATAATTCAATGAAGAGCAGACAATTGTGCAAACCATGCTTTTGATCACTTACTTAGGCTATAAGGTCACATTCCCAAACCGGAGCCCGGTCGGAATGTTTGTGGAAACGAAATACAAAATGTTTATCAATAAATATACACAAACTAGAGTTCGGGGACCTCATACCTCCATGAAATATTTATTGCTTTTTTGTGGATGGTATGTATTTTTATGGTCGGTTGTATTTGAGAGTAATGGTTATAAATGTTATGGGAAAGAAGTGGTGTATTCATTTAATGACACAGAGAATGTCCATCTGATAAGTAATTATTAAAACGTGACACTTAATTGACAATGACAATGAAGTTTATTGCATATTCATGCCCCATTGGGGCTAAATGCAGTCAGTTTGGTACATAGTAAGTAATCGGAAAGCTATACATATATATTACAGTTTACATGCTTCTTCTGTCTTCTTAAAACATGCGTGGACGAGCTTACAGAGTTTTTCCAGTATATCGTAGTTAGATGATGACATAAGGTATTTGAACAGATTTTCCTTCGTCAGGTGCGCATATTTTTTATCTATATGTGTAGCCTTAGCGAATGCATTTCGCAGATCTTTGTACAGCGAACACTCTAGGACAAAGTGTACTTCGTTTTCTACATACATGAAACTCTTATCGCAAAATACACATAGTCTATCATCAGGAGGAGTTCGGTTATATCTACCAGCTTCAATTTCCAGTGGATGATCGCTTATCCTTAGTCATGGCCCGGCGATATCTAAAATTTGCTATATCCAGATATTTTTCTCTTTCATACGAATGCTTAAATTTTCTGTAAGTTCTTAACTTATTTCCTTGATTTTCCGTCGTGCCAGGAGAGTTAAGATCTGAGAAGTTTGGAATAAAGTTGTCTTTTAGTCTTTGTTTTATTTCGGACTGGGCGAATGAAGTGTTGCGATCAGTGTTAATCAATAGGTAGGCAAAACCTGACTCCTCCAGGATTTTACTAACATTGGATAACCAGCATGGTATGTTACGTTTGTGTATACGTAAGTCCTGTTGTACACGGAGAGCTTCAAATTGAAGGCTACTTGTTGGTACTTCTTTAACTAATCTTTTGTAATACGAATACAATCTTGTATACACTTCGATCCACAGGGGGTACCTTCCAAGTTCTGCCCTTGTTGCAAGGTTACTCGCATTTTTTCTTACCCCTAAAATTGATTTGCAAAACTTAAGATGAAGTTGTTCAATAGGAGCCTTGTCATTTAATCCACTCTTGCCCCATACCTCTGCCCCGTAAGTTAATATTGGGACTATGCAGGCATCAAATAGTTTACAAAATACTGACACTGAAGGATTGCTGTCACCCAGGGTTGTTTTGATGCTGAACAGAGCCCTGGCAGCCTTTTTTTGCAGTGCTTTCATTGCCGTGGTGAAATTGCACCCGGCAGTAAACACTACTCCTAAATAGCAGTATGAGGAAACTATTTCTATGTCTTTGTTGAGTAACTGGAATTTGAGATTTGGAAACATCTGCCCCCTTTTGTTAAATACAATGATTTTTGTCTTATTTAGGTTCACTGATAATTTCCATTTGTTGCAGTAGTGATCTAGAGTATGTATTGCATTTTGAAGGCCATTTTGGCTAGTTGATAGTAGCACGAGGTCGTCTGCATACAATAGACTTGATATACTGGATGTATTTAACAAAGGTGCATCAAAATCCCCTGCATTCAGTTCACATACCAAGTCACTTACATACAGGTTAAATAGCGAAGGGCTTAGAACGCAACCCTGCCTAACTCCTATCTCGACAGGAAACTTTTCACTCAATCCTATGTTGATTTTAACACTAGCTACGGATAGCTACGGAAGCTTTTTATCACATTGAAAAATCTGCCGGAAATACCTTTTGATAGAATTTTGAATAGAAGACCCTCATGCCAAATTGAATCAAATGCTTTAGATAGATCCACGAAGCAGGCAAATAGTTGTTTTCTTGATTGTGTGTATTTGGATATTAAGGTTTTCAGGACAAATATGTTGTCTGATGTTCTGTAGTTTTTCCTAAATCCAGCTTGGTTAGGTTTGAGTATTTCGTTTTCCTCCAGAAAAGAGGAGATTCTTTTGTTGAGTATAGAGGTAAATAGTTTTCCGAGACAACTAGAAATAGATATGCCGCGGTAGTTGTTAGTGTCGTCTTTTCCTCCTGATTTGTATATGGGCACTATGTAGCTATTTGACCAGGTTTGGGGAATATTCCATTTGAGAAAATGTGATTAAATAATTTAACAAGAGGTTGTAAAAGTATGTAGTGTCCTGCTTTCAGCATTTCGTTAATTATCATGTCCTCGCCGCTCGCCTTTTTATTTTTGAGAGCCATTATTGAACAACTAAGTTCTGACTCTGTGATTGGGTAATCTATAGGCCCTTGCTTAGTGTTGCGTTCATCTAATGCCTTTAGTTTGTCTATAATTTTCTTCTCAAATGTCCTGTCAAAATTCTGTTTCTCAATCCTGCGTTTCTCATGCAGTGCTTTGAAATGATTTACCCAGGAGTCGGGTGGGATTTCTTCTTCGGAAGTGGAGTTGGTGTTCTTTAGTTGTTTGAGCAGATTCCAGAAGGCGGTTGGATTACTTTCCTGAAGATTTTGGAGCTGTATTAAACAATCAGTTTCATAGTCTTTTTTGCGTTTTCGTATTAGTTTGTTGTATTCTTTTTTCTTCCTAAAAGCGAAAAGTTCTTTCCCCGCTACCGCGAAATTAAATCCCCGCGAACTTAAATGCATTTACAGTATGTGCCTCAGAGCGGTGTGGTGGGAGGAAGTTGGGAAAGTTAGAAAGAAGAAGGGATTTGGCAAACTTTAGTCCGAGATCTCGACGTCTTACCTGCAGAAGTATGCAATTTATAGAAATTAATAGTTGATTAGCATTTATAATGAGGATCTCCTACTATTACAATGTGTTCCACAATAGGACCTTGATAAATGTAAGATATGTTTTATATGGAGGGTGGAACCTGTACAGATATCATTCATGCAAATAAGGGCCTAATATGCATAATTAATGCAAAGTGTGATAATTACGATGCATCTTAGTTTCTCATACTGACACATATCTATGATGTTAATATGGTTAAGAACAGCTTTACTTATTGACCTGAAGGCACATACAGACATAGAATTAGAAAATGTAGGTACAATGAAGTTTTAGTTTGAACTTACTGCTGGCTGGTTATTTTTCAAACCACAGTTGAAGGGCTTGTTTGGATTCAGAGCCCTGCTTCACTTATGCCAAGACTGTCATTAATCACAGCAGCTGCCTGGCCGCAACTGTTAGCTGCTGGCTACATGGCCCACGGGTGATTAATTACCTGACCTACATACGTCACCGGGACATGCCTGTTCCAATATTTCGCAGATATAGGGGTGATTTTTTATATTATTACATCGATTATAATGACAGATACGGCGCCCAAATCTCATCGATTCGAGCTTTCATCACACCCCACCAACACAACAAGTATGAAACCAATCAATCCAGCCGTTCTTGAGTAATCTTGTACACAGACAGAGACACGTAACAGAAAATATAACCTCCATTCCATGACATTTCATGGAGGTAATTATGCTGCTGACAATTTTTTGTACGTTTTGTGTGTTGTGTTGTCTTTTATATTACACTTTTCGTTCCCGAAAACTGCCCGGCCGGGTCCCGGTTTGGAAATGTGACCTTAGCCCTCTTTATTTCTCATCTGTTTCTTCGCTACTTCCTTTTCCAATGTAAAGCATGTTGCTATCTTCGTTCCCGGTCTCTCTAAGTACCGAAAACAACCGAAAATCGGTAATTAGTGATAGTTTTTTTCGGTTGTTTCTGGTAGTTTTCGGTTGTTTTCGGTATTTAGTGTGACCCTCAGTTCCAATGGACAGTTTGCAGGTTGCCTCTCCAAGTGGTTGAAATGTTTTGTGTACTCTCCATGACAGGTGTGCCCAAGCACTGTTTCTTCACCTGCCGTAACAACGTCACCTGTCTGCCGTCACGTCAGCTGGGGGACGGGCATCAGGACTGCGCTGACGGAGAGGACGAAAGGCTCACTGACGGTGAGTGAAACCGTCATGATGACGCACGGGTTAAGATAGTCTTCACACATTCTCCCTAAATGCTTTGTCAAGTTTATCCTGACTACCGTTCGCGAGAAGAGCTAAGGGCACAACCCGTTGTACGTGCCAAAACGTGGGCAATCTTTTGGAATCCGTAAGTGGTAAGTACCGCCTCCGTACGAACTCGTAGGAAATCCGGCGGATTTTGGAGCACGCAGACACGCCGTAGTACTTTGCGTGCAGGCAAAACTGTGTGTGCGCTGCGGATTCGCCCCCCGTAAGTACCAGTACGGGCGACGCGCCTGCCTTGTACAGCCTAAACGTTTTCAGAAATACGTGGCGGACGTGGCCTCCCAAAGAAAACGTACTGACAAACTGCTCTTACGGCGGGTTGTGCCCTTAGCTAAAGTGTGACGGAAGTTGGCTATGCTTGCAAAATAGAAGTACAATAAAGCGAGTCCGTATGAGGATACCTGGATTTAGAAAATGATTATGGTCGAAATAAAAAAAATGAGATAACTTTGCAAAGTCAGGTGCATTTGTATCCCCAAAAAATATCCAGGAAAATGATACACGCTTCTTGAGCGGAATTCTCCTTCAAACCCTGAAATTGGATCACTTTTTTGACGTAACGTTAATACGATGATCTTCATCATAAAATACTTACCAATACTGATTTTCATATTGTGCCATTCTAACTTATAGCCAAACATCTGTTGCTACAGTTGAACATGCTCTGGGGCTTAAGTGGGGCTCCTGTAGCTACAACTGTTCGTCAGTCTACGGTAACGCGTCGTGCGTTCCTGACGCGTTCAGCTGTGACGGTGACGTGGATTGTTGGGGGGCAGAGGACGAACAGGGCTGTGAAAACGCCGAGCAAGATGCCGGAGGTACTGATGGTTGCCAGACGTTCACCTGCGACCTGCCCGGTCTCCTGGACCCGATCTGTGTGCCACCTCACCAGATCTGTGACGGGTACCCGGACTGTGTGTCAGGGAAGGACGAGCAGGGGTGCAGCGTGACCACTCAAACCGCCACAAGCTCGAGCTCCGGTCAGCAAAGTCCTGCGGCGGGAGAAAAAGTGACCGACACTCCCACGCGTGGTCAAGAAACACAGGAAGGACCGACCACAGAACCGACAAGTGGTCAAGGATTATTCGAAGACAAAACAGGTTAGAAGACCAATGACGTTCTGACACTAAAAGTCAAAATCAATGTTGTAAAACTAGAAATAAGCATGCACAAACTGACACTTCATTGTCACGCAATCTTTGAGTCAATAAATCTTAGGTATAAAATTCGGATTCTTTTTAGCATCCACGTCCATACTGAGCACTATATCCGGCTCTTTAGAACTCCGTGCTCAGCAAGAGTAGGGGTGGGTACCGGTACGGTGTATAGGTACAAATCTGCAATTTCTTGTCGGACCGATCCGGAATTCGAAAAACCGGAACCCGGCAAAATCAGTAGACTGGATGTTGGACCGATTGAAAATTAACAGATTCCTCCACTTAACAGAATCCTTTGTAGCAAAATGGACCATTCTTTTTAATATCGCCCATTCACAAGTTTTCACAGACATCAGGTCCAGGTTCAGGTCCAGACTGATCCTCTGGTCCTGGCCCGTACCTGTACCTGAATTATCTGTACCGATTCTCACCCCTAAGCAAGAGCGTTCTGAATAGTAAGATATATATATATATATATATTTCTAGTTGGAGGTTTCACTGCTCGGAGCCGTGGGACCCAGGAACAGGCCGTGGTTTGGATGACAGCCGCTGCGCTGGGCGGGCAGATTCTCTATCGTCTGGCTTTCTGATCTACACTAGGTCTCCGCCAACGGAAACAATTATTTAATACACTACCTTGTATAAGGAATACAAAATAGACAGCATGAAACATACGCGGAAACAAGAAACGTAAACGAGTAGCTTTAATAATCTTTTGTTTTAATGGTGGTAAAATTGGTGATGAAAACATATATATCGACAGTAAGAAATTGAAAAAAATGCTAAAACTGTAACATTAAAGGCTAATGTAATAGGATTTTGGTAGCAAAAATTCTAGTCTGGTACCAAAAATTCAGGAACGACATTTTGTCTAATGTTTTCATACATAACGGGGGCCGCCCCAAGATGATAGGTTTTTTACGCGCTCGAATTCACGGCGCTTCATCACTATTTGCCAAAGAGTGGTCAAGTTTTGATCAAAGAATTTTTAACATATTCATCTAAATACATTACTTGGATTTACTTGGATAAGGAATACATTCATTCGGTTCATGAACCCTTCACCCTCTGCGAGACAAATGGAAAACAAGTACCGAGGACGTTATCGTGAATTTAAATTCCGATTTTGAGTTGCGTTAGACCAGTGCCAACAGATGCCTCTACACCTGTTTCATAGACTCTAAAAAAGCTTTTGACTGCGTCTGGCGAGATGGTCTACGTTGCAAACTCAATTATTTAAACATAGGCGGCAAGTTTCACAACTTGATTAAATCCATGAATTCTAATCCGCTGACATGTGTTAAAACTCCTACCGGCCCTATATCACTGTTTACAACAGACAGAGGTACCGGTGTAAAGCAAGGATGTAACCTCAGTCCTACTCTTTTCAAGATAATTTAGTTAAAGATTCGGATAACATGTCATACATGTGCGAACATGTGTGTATGACGGCTTTCAAAAGGTGTCCATTGACACCTGTTCCGCCATACCCTCCATATATATCGTCATCGAATATGGAGAATCATAATAAATAAAATAAATAAATAACCCCGACTGCGACCCACCCTCTCTACATTAGACCCACCCTCTCTACACCACCTTCTCGTTTCCTGTCTATATCCTTTACGCAGATGATGTTGTGCTACTTTCATAGTCTGAAACCGGCTTACAATGTGCCCTTGACAGGCTTCTTTCTTTCTGCGAGAAATGGAAACTGCAGGTGAACCTAAAGAAAACTAAAGCCGTGATCTTTAACAAATCAGAGAGACTCCTCAAGAACATAAATTTCTTATTTGGCATAGATAACATCGAAATCGCAAACTCCTACCCCTACCTAGGCCTGACGTTGTCCTCGTCAGGTACTTATTCCTTAGCTAAAAAGAACCTGTCTCTAAAGGCACGTAAAGCTGTATTCGGCCTCAAACATCTCACTCTTTCAACCATGTCCCCCAAGACTCTACTTAAGCTTTCCAATACGTGTATTAAGCCCATAATGTTATATGGTAGTGAGATTTGGGGTATAGACTGTGGAAAAGATAACTGCCCAGTGGAAAATATCCAAACCCGCTTTTGTAAAAATATTCTTGGCGTGCACAGGAATTCCTGTAACTCCGCATGTAGAGCAGAACTCGGAGTCTATCCAACAGGCATAGATATAGCAATCCGCATAGTTAAGTATTGGCTACGCCTTAAACAGTTAGATTACTCTACACACCCTTTACAAATAGACGCACTACTCTGTTAACAAAATGTACCTTTAAACAATCATAAGAAAACTTGGCTCCAACATGTAAAACAAATACTTGAGAAAAATGGTTATTCCTATCTATGGAACTATGCTCACTCTAGAATAGACAACAAACATATTTGTACATTGTTAAGGAAAAGACTGTCAGACGTGTATGTCCAAACCTTTTTCCAGCAATTGTCTAAAGATAACGGCAAACTAAGATTTTAAAAACATATCAAAACCGAATATGCCATGGAAACCTATCTATACCAGAACGACGCTGACAAGAGATCCAATGTATGTAAGATAAGAATCAGTGCTCACTCACTAGAGATAGAAAAGGGTCATTATAAAAAAGTGCCAGTTCAAGATAGATTGTGTAAATACTGTGCGACGGATGCAGTGGAAGATGAAATACATTTTATATGTAACTTCCCCCATTATAAGGTCGAAAGAAACAACCTTTTTGACACAATCAAAACAATATTTCCAACTTTTTACCAGTTAGTAGACCTAAAAAAAACTATATTTCTGTTAAAATCACAGAACCCACTAATCATTAAAGAAGTGGGACTTTTCATCAGCCACTGCCTCCAAAGAAGAAGTCAAACCACCCAGTAAAGAAAGTAGAAGCATGTACATAGATAGCTGACGTGTGTGTATTTAGAATAGACACTTGTTACTTTTTACTGTCTGTATCATTGCAATTAGCCTACGGGCATGGATTTGCAAATAAATAAATTATTATTATATAAATCCAGACCCATAATGTTACAAACTGTTTCCATCTCACCATCCAGCCATGCTATATAGTGTCTTCTTGTTCACCGACCGACAGATGCAGAAACGCATTACAGAGCAACGCTACCCAAACATAACGTGATGGCGTAGCTTCTAACACAAGTATTGAAAATATACCCTGTTACCCACTTAATCACTTCTGGGGCCTACCACAATGTCCGCTCATCCGGCGGAGGCAATCTTCATACCTCAATTCGGAATGCTTTTGAACAAGAAAAAAATAGCGGGAAGGTCTTAAATAATCAAGGTTGGTACGTAAGTGCGGATGCAAAAATCGTTTTGTGAGGTAAAGTGGGGTTAGACAGAATGGAAGTTTAAGGAAATATTTTGTTGCTTTTGTCCCAACTGTATTCATCTTTCGCGCTCAAACTCTCTCTCTCTTTCTCTGTCTACCTGCCTGCCTGTCTGCGAATGACTACTCTTCCCACAAGGAAATGGTTTCTTTCGAAAGTAACCCTTTCAAACTCAGAATCTAAGAACTCTACTAGCTGCGTCACAGTCCACGTTTTCTTTCTAACCTTAAGTGAATTCCTTGCTTTTTAGTCATTCGCGTTCCCACCTGTTTTCTCCGTTCCGTCAAACTCGGACACATGTTGTGTAGCAGTACGTAATCATTGATGGTAAAGTTTCACCTGTGAGCACTGTGATCTTACACATTACGACAGGGGGCGTAACTGCACTTTTACCTTCCATGCCCCCACTGACGTTTTCACGCGAGTATATTACTTCTCCCGCGTTTTATGAAAAGTGATCTACAGTTTTCTTCTTCTGTACCACCCTGTCTTCCTAATATTTGAGATCTATAGCAGCATGCATTTTATGAGTTTCACGCGAATATAAATGCATTTTTAGCACTTCAGCATGTTGCAAACTAGACCGAATTTTACAGTAGATAGGTGCGGTTAGTTATTTTGGCGACGGTTGCAACCTTTTGACCTGATCGGATCTACCTGTTTGTGTTGTTTACCTGGAGGGTTGGTTTGCAATGGCGGTAGGAAGACCGAACGAACAAAACCCACCACAGCGTGTAGGTTCGGAGATATCACGCGCGGTCCTTCCCGTGTCCGAACAAGGCCATGATAGGGCACGTTACCAGGTTATCACGTACTACGAGGTAGATCGTTTTATCTAAAGAAAACGCTCAAAGGATGCCTACACCACATGCATGGAGGGAAGGTAGTTCAACAAGTAGTGACTTGAAACAAATGAAACTCGGGGTCACCAACACCCCCTCCCACAAGACGGGGTTTGTTCTATCAGGCACGTACGAGGGGTGATCAATAAGTCCCAGTTCTGACCAAGGAATAAGGTACGTTATTTCAACTTAGGGGCAAAACTATCTAGCATAAAGTCCTGTATTAATATTTACCAACTTTAACATTATTCTGCTACTTTCCAGTCAACGATTTTTGGAAATCAGTAGGAAAAAACAACCATTGTGATTTATGATCAGAGAAATTGTCAAAATGTTTGACGTAATTGACGTCTTATTCTTGTTTTATGGCGGTATGACATAAACGCTTGAGTGCAAACATCCAATTGGAGTCATGTGCCCACAAGAAGTGTATGTGGCTCAGAATTTATAGGTCCTGGGTTCGAATCCTGCCATGCTGCCGTTCTTGTTCTCCTCTGTACTTTCCTCACACTTCAAATGTGGGTACCTGACTTCGTTTGAGAGATAAGCGGTGGGGATGTAATCCACATAACCAAACAATGTTCCTATAGTACAAGTTACTATCTTCTGACATCTGATCCCCAAGCTAATGCAAGCTTGTGCATAAAAAAATTCAGGCCAAAAAATTCATTATATATATTCAGTATAAAATCTAAGTTTTCAGGAAGGTTGAGCATTTGACATTGATGTTGATATATGTATTTTTCCGAATATACATATATGGCTTATATTTGCTCTCTTTGCAGCTGATTTGTCAGATTTAAATCATAGTTGAAAAACTGCAAAAATTGATGCGCGCGCAGGTGTCATGGTCTTATGCTGTCAGAGTGCATTTGTCAGGATTCGGCGTCTCGTACACACACTATGGCAAAAGGGTTAAGGAAGAAAGTTGTGCTGTAGATATCACATTTACCCATCTCCAAGCAGATCAGTGCGGGGGCTATCAGTATCCAGCCGGCCAGTCAGACTTTGTCCCAGAGATTTTCAAGACTAGTTGTTATTCGTTTTGATTGGGTAACTGCAAGCTAAATGACTACACTACTTAGAACAGGGTGCAGCACGGTCAAAGGGGGGTGGGGGTATCTCCCCCTTAAGGAAGTCTTGCATGTATTGTATCTGAGGAAGATTCTTCTTCATTTGCATCTACTGGTAATACGATCAATAAATGCCAAATTTACAGAAAAATCAGAACACTTGAGGTCAAAAGAATATGATAAAGCATTAAACAAATATATCGAAGAAGTAACAGACAGAAGTGCTTGTAAAATGGTGCACTCTAGAGTATAGTTTTAGTAGTAAAAAAAAAACTACCAAGTAAACGCGCGTGATTAGACCATAGTAAATATATGGATGAAATCCCGCGCACATTTATTTTCGTCTGTTTAGAAATAATTTAAAAAAAACAATCATACTGTACACCGCTCAAAGCTGCTGCAAAACTATGTACTGTAAGTAGAAAAAATAAACGGAAAATGAATATTAATGATGTAGAATACCGAAGTTATTATAAAAATCAAAGAGAAATATGTAAAAAAAACAAAGTTCTGGAATCGATTCTTTTAAGATACTATACTGCACTATACTCTGAGTCATTTGTTTAACATTATCGATCACTTAACCAGAGTTTATAATGAAGGTAACATTCTTTGACTTAAACTTACATGTCTACTTTTAAGGGCTCCTGTGTCGTCCGACACATTCTTTAATCATACTTTTATTTCGCACGCTCGCATCAGTTTACCAATGGATGTCATCCTTATAATCAAATCAATAGGCCTTAGTGCCCATTGAAGTTTGCCCTAGGCATATCCTGTGTCTGACGTAGCCCCCATTTTTTGCCAAAGGCAACAAATTTTCTCTTTTTTCTCCAAAGAATGAGACCCCTTTTCAGCAACCGATAATGTGTTTCAACATCTTTTCACACACACACACACAAAAAAAAAAAATCCCGGCACAATTATTTATGAAATACAGAGTAAATACGAAGGCCAAGACCATAAGGTATGAGTAACATCACAGAGATCAGAGGTCACCGAAAACTTAGGATAACAATCTTTTGTTGTTTGCTGAGCAGGCAGGCTTGTAAAAAAACTAAGCATAGCAACCTTTGTTGTTTGTTGAGCAGCCAGGTTTGTAATTTATAATGACACCTGGGATAGGTCGCTGATGTTAGAGAATAAATCACTTCAACGTGCTCGGTTTCTAAACGCCGTAAGCTGCAGTGTTCATCTAACTGTGTCAAACCGAGTTACCAGGTGGCGATTGGACTGGAAGATTAATGAGAAAATGGAGGTTACCATGTTTACGAAGTGAATGAAACAATTCATAATTTTTCTGAAAAAATGTCACTGTAAAACTAGAGTTGATTCAACATTACCGACTCGGGGTTTGTAGGCTTTTGTTCGAAACCTTTGCATGGAACATTCAAATTGTAACCAAATTTTAGTCTTTGACTTCTAAACATTTTTTACCGTATAACAACAAGCTGGAAACTTTCTAATGTCTAAAACATTGTTTGGTTTATAAACCTTTCTAACATCCATTTGTTCTAACATGTTAAAACACGAGTCAGTGGCCATCAAAAATTAAGTCTATTAATCTGTGGTTGTCTGTTAAATAGCTATACCTAAATGTGTAATTCATAAGGATACCAGGGGATGGCCTTGACACTAGAGAACAGTTCAACCGCTCAACGTTTTCCACATGTAGGATGCAGTAAAATGTTAATAGCTTGACAAGATGACTGCTGAAACACACATGAGAACATGGAGGGTACAATTTGTACGGAGATTTTGTCATAAGAGATGTGAAGCGATTGGATACTTGAGTATTTTAGTGCAACATGTTTGTTATTTGGTTGTGGACAACCAGTCTCAGAGATGTAACCGTCAAAAACAAATGCATCGGCACAATTGACTGCAATTATTGTATGCAAGTGAAATGTTTTTGGTTTGAACACTGTCTAAAAATATAGTGTGTGACGAGTATACAGAAGCAGAGAATATTTTCTACTAAGGTTGTGGTTCTTGTACTAACATTTACCTTTCTGTTAAAATTGAATTCCTTACACTTAGAATGTGTTTCTTTGAATAAGATTGTGGTGTTTTAGTACTACAAATACACTAATTTCTGTCTTTAAATCTGAATTTTCTGCAGCTAAAAAATATGTATCTTGTCCTTTTTTTTAGGTTTATGTACCATCTGTATTCGATAACAAAAATTCTTACCCGAGATTGTGGTGTTTTTTGTACTAGCATCGTCTTCATTTCTGTCTTCTTCAAAACTTAAGAGCAAATGTCTGTAAGGATCAAACAATGGTGGCAAAGGTCAACAATAGATTTGGCTCATATTTTTCACAGTGATATTACTTGGTCCACAACCCATCAAAATAGCTTTCATTTCGATCAAAACTACTTGTTGCCATGGTAACGGGCAAACAAAGTTTTGTCAGTCCATGAGCAACCTCAAAACAATATCATGTTTTCAGTCTTCAAAAACTTTATTTTTTTCCCAACTTTGAGGAGCTGTAAGTCTCAAAGTATAGAATATTTTGCTTGAAATGTAAAATAGATATAGATAATTGAATTAGCTATCAAATGAATCCTTGCAAAGTTTGGGTTATTGTCTTGTCGGCGTATGGCTGCTGCCGGAAGTAGGTCACTTTTCGTGATTTTGGAAAAATGTGATTTTCTGCTTACTTTGACATACAAAATCTACTAAAATAAGAGGGGCTTCTGGCTTATTTTTCTATCAAATGTAGACCTTAATATGACCTATAAACTGCATGGTTGCCAAAGTTTGGATGTATTTTCTCAGCGGTGTAGCTGTCCCTAAAAGTAGGTCATTTTTCAAATGTTCCTAACGGTTTTTGAGCTGATGAAAAGACCAAAGTGAATACTTTATCTGACTCAACTTTTTATCAGGTGTAGACCTTAGTATTATTCATTGATTGAATGGTTTCAAAAGCTGGGTTCTTGTTCAATTGCCGTGTAGCTGTCCCTAGAAGTAGGTCATTTTCACATATGTTCCTAATTTTTTTTTTTTTTTGCTGTTTTTAGCCGATGAAAAGACCAAAGTGAACTTTTTTCTGACTCAACTTTTTATCTGGTGTAGACCTTAGTACTATCTATCCTTGTTTTATTGCCGTGTAGCTGTCCCTGAAAGTAGGTCATTTTAAACCTCCCAATATTTGGATTTTGGGCTATTATTTAGCTAATAAAAAGATCAAAGGTGAATACCTTTTTCTGACTCAACTTTTTATCAGGTGTAGACCTTTGTATTGTCTATTGAAATAATGGTTTTAAAGTCTGGATTCTTGTTTTCTTGCCGTCTAGCTGTCCCTGAAAGTAGATCATTGTTTTACACCTGTCCCTAAATCTCGCTTTTTGGCTGTCTCTGAGCTAATGAAAAGCTAGACCAAAGTGATCTATCATCTGAGTCAACTTTTAGCATGTGTAGACCTTTGTATTTTTGTATTGTCTAATGGTTTGAAATTCTGGGTTCTTGTTATATTGTCGTCAAGCTGTCCCTGAAAGTCGGTAATTTTTTTTCAACTGTCCCTGAATTTGGATTCATTGAGATGATGAAAACAACAAAGTGACGTTTTTCTGATTCATCCTTTTAGGTCAAGTTGAAGCGGTCAAAGTGGACGTCCAAATTTCAGACGTCTTCTTAGTACATCTTTTTCACAGAGCACAAACAATTCTAGGTCCGAGACCTGCTTTGATCTCGCCCCAGCCACCTCCTTGCTGAGCAGGGGTAATTAAATAAGTAGGTTCAGCTATACACCTTCCATCTGGATGTGGACTGCTTCCTTAATCTTTCTGTGGGTTTACGTAATTTATGCTCGATGATTTCAATATTGTCCCCTATATGCTTGGGTAGTGACCTTGTGGTCCAAAAGGGGTTGAAGTTGACTAAGAATCCACGCAAGTCTCGAACCTAGTATGTGTTTACACCTTTCAATAATACCTTAAAATGGATGTATGTTCATTTAGAAGACATAAAATCATCTTGTTTTAGACCCCCTTGCAGTCTTCGGACGGGGCTTTTTTTTGTATACCATCTGTATTTGATAATAATAATTCCTACACGAAAAATGATACTAAATTTCTTACACCAGACATATTTGTGTGAAAAATCTTTGTGTCCTTACGACTGACATTCCTTTCTCCTACAAACCAAGAAAAAGGTTCATAAACTAAAATGAATATTCTTATATCAAGGATAATGACAAATGAATGGTGCTATTCAAATATGTTTATTAATGTCACTAATTAATAATTAAATGTTCTTATTTTTAAATGTTTAATAGATATTTTGGAGGTGTTTTTTTTCTTAACCATGCTTTACGCAAAGTTTAGTATATGAACCGATTTGAATTGCAATGTTTCCCTGTCGACATATATAAACAATAGACACGCGTGAGAAATTAAAAGCTGTCAGTGACCAATTAAATCGAATTGGCAGTAGGAACGTACACTCTAGAAACCATTTACTTAGTTCACCAAAAATGAAATTGAATACACTAAGATATGAATAATATCCTGTGCGCTGGAAAATCACACTCGGTATTTTTTACCTGTCTTCATAAAGTTGTAAAAGTTACTACTCTACAGTTAAGAAACAAATAAGTGTTTGTTTTGTTTTCATCGTTCATGTAATTGGTTGACCAAATGACTAACACCTAGAATTTGGTATACCGAGAGATATTTTTCAGGCCAGAGAAATTGAACAGTTTCGGGTACAGCTGTGTTACAACCTTCCCCGAGATGGACAACACTGTCACCGGCGGTGCCACCCAGGCCACTCGCCCTGTAGTATCGGGAGTGAAGACCAACTCAACCAACAGCCAGGGACCATAGCACAGCAGAATGGCTGAGGAAAAACAACTATTCTACAAGCCCTTCACCACATGCCCTTACCCAGTTGAAGCTTTAATGATATAATTCTGAGCTATTTAGCAGACATAGTGGGTAAATTTGGCACCCCATGTCGTCAGTTTAGGGTACCAAGATATCTATTTATTTATCTATTTATTTATATGCGTACATAGTGTACTTAGAGTCCATACCAAGACACCATGAGGGTTTTTAGGTGATATTCGTAATAAGTCTGAATTATTTTCAATAAAAGAATATATAAGCCACAATAATCAAATTCTTTTCAAAAAATTGACTAAGAAAATACTCATCTACTTGAATTCCTTTGAATATTTTAGAAACATTTTGAAAGTAAATGTACAAAAATGTCTTTATTTAGAATAATTGTGAAACCTCTGTGTGAATCTTTGACATTATACTTGTAAACTTTGCCAAATGGTAAAATTAGTTTATTGCCCCCATAAAATTAAGCCATATTGTAGCCTCTGTGTATTTTTAGATTTTCCTGCTGGGCACTGGTGGATCCTTTGTGGTGGGCCATTGTTGCATGGCACCCAGCCATACTTTGCAAGGATGTGTGAATTGCTATCTTCCAAGACCCCTTAACCATTTACAAGAAAATGGTAAATAATGGTAGAATGCTGTTATCTTTATTTAGAAACCATTAGAAGTATCCAATTCCACACCATGAATATTTCCAAAGTTTTACAGGACCAGGGAAATATGTAAAGTTGAAACAGTGTTAGAAATATTTCTGAAGTATCAAATATAATTACATATAATTACAAAACTTTAAAATCAGTTCTAAACAATGGCAACAAACATCCGCACGGTGTCTTGGAATTGACTCTATGGTCCCTTATTTGAAGTGGAATGGCGAATTTGAGTTACCGGATAAACGTGTCTTTATATTGAAAGAAAAACGACAATTTTTCCCACTTTTAAATTAAACACAGGCAATCAAGCATTGTCAGGAATGAGAAATTGTATTCACACGCCTTAATTTTTCGATGCCATGTGGTCGCCGTGCCTGTGCCGTCATTCCTCCTGTTCTAAACACCAAAAGATCTATCGGGGGGAAAAGTCAGTTTCTAAAGGCCCAGAAAGTGTCCAATTGCCTCGATAGATGGTTCTCTAGCCCTTTACTGTCTTCCCCAAAAATCTGCTCGGAGATTTGCTTGTACCAGGTTGTGAATTGGTAACGATGTATTCGTGTATGCTGTTATATGAGTATTTAATATTTTTGTGTTTGACATGTTTCCCTCAGACGTGTACCATCACCAGGCACGTCGACCTCAATGTGAACCCGTACAACTGCGCCACGGGGCACATTGCCTAGCGAGCGGGAAAGACGGTGCCAGGTCCCGCCCGCCGTCAACGTCTGTGATATGCCACAATACAACAGACGGCCGCCGCCGGCTTCGGCTTGCACGGGCCCGGGCAGTAGCCGGACAAATGGGATGGTCGCCTGTACAACTATTCGGCGAGATCCGAACAGACCACCGGCCAAACCATACAGCTTTCCCCGACGGTGCCCGATCCAGCCCACTCGCCCTGAAGTATCGGAAGTGACGACAAACTCAACCAACAGTCAGGGACCATAGCACAAATATTCGAATATTTGTAAGATTTTCAAGTCAATATACTACGTGAAAGTTTAAAGAGAGACAATAACACTTTGAAAACAGAGATAATTTACAGTGAGCAAAATTTCATTTTTTTTATTGATTACAGCCTTGATTTTGTAATTTAAAATTGCGTAAGACGTAAAGATATTTCTTAGTAGACAATCGAAATTTCGGTCTCTATGTCTGAAATTCGTTAAGTAATCTTCAAATTCTTTGGCAGCACATAAAATTGCTGTCCTTTGAGTTTTCCGTCGCGCTGAGAGCGCGCTGGCGTCGCAGTAGAGATTCCACTAAAGTAGCTTTTTCTGCCATCGCGGCGCTCTCACGGTAATGGGGACAATTTGTTATCGCCGTGAGAGCGTAGTGAGAGCGCCGTCAAGTGGAATGGGGGCCTCAGGGCGATGGTACGGCAGGGCTCCATACCATCGCCGTGGTGACGGCGATCTCGCTGCGATGGCACTCCCACCGCGCTCCCACGACGCTCTCACCGCGCTCCCATGGCGACTTTGGAGATCCCACCGCACTCTCCCCGCGATGGTCAAATTTGCCATCGCCGTGAGAGCGCCGCGAAAGCGCCGTCCCACTGGAATAGGGGTACTTCATTTCCATGTACTGGTAATACAATCATGACAAAATGCAACATTTACAGAAAAATCTAGTTTCAGAACACATAAGGACAACCGAATATGATTTAACAAATATATCGAAAAAACAGACAGAAGCGCTTGTAAGAAGGTGAATTCTATAGTATAGTAGTAAAAAAAACTACCAAGTAAACGCACGTGAATAGGCCATAGTGAATATATGGATGACATCCCGCGTACATTTATGTTCGTCTGTTAAGAAAAAGAAACACCACAGTACTGTACACCGCTCAAAGCTGCCGCGAAATGAGAAACTATGTACTGTAAGTGGAACAAAATAATAGGAAAATGAATATTAACGACGTAGAATACCGAAATCATTATAAAAATCAAAGAGAAAAAGAACAAAAATCTAGAATCTCTTTTCGGTATGTTATACTCTGTGTATTTACGTTTAGTCATTTGTTCAACTTTGATCACTTAAACAGTTTATAACGAAGATGACATTCTTTTGACTTAAACTTAGACTTAAACTTACATGAGGACTTTTAGGGGCTCCCGTGTCGTCTGACACAGACTTTGGACATACTTTTATTTCGCACGCTCGCATCAGTTTACCAATAGATGTCATCCTTATAATCGTTTCAACAGGCCTTAGTGTCCATGGATGTTTTCCCTAGGCATAATTCTGTGTTTGACGTAGTGCGCATTCCTTGCCAAAGGCAACAACTTATCTCGATCTTTTTTTTTACAATGAGACCCATTTTCAGGAGCATATAACGTGTTTCAATATCTTTTCACAAAAAAGCAAAAGTGCGGGAACAATTATCTATAAAATGCAGAGTAATTCGCCGAAAAATAAGGATAACAATCTGTTGTTGTTTTCTGAGCGGCCAGTCATGTAATTTATAATGACACCAGGGATAGGTCGCTGACGTTAGAGAAAAGATTACTTCAACATGCTCGGTTTTCAGACACCGTAAGCTGCAGTGTTCATCAAAGTGTGTCAAAACGAGTTACCAAGTGGCGATTGGACTGGAATATTAATGAGAAAATGGAGGTTACCATGTTTACGAAGTGAATGAAACAATTCTTAATTTTTCTGAAAAAATGTCACTGTAAAACTAGAGTTGATTCAACATTACCGACTTGGGGTTTGTAGGCTTTTGTTCGAAACCTTTGCATGGAACATTCAAATTGTAACCAAATTTTAGTCTTTGACTTCTAAACATTTTTTACCGTATAACAACAAGCTGGAAACGTTTCTAATGTCTAAAACATTATTTGGTTTATAAACCTTTCTAACATCCATTTGTTCTAACATGTTAAAACACGAGTCAGTGGCCATCAAAAATTAAGTCTATTAATCTGTGGTTGTCTGTTAGATAGCTATACCTAAATGTGTAATTCATAAGGATACCAGGGGATGGCCTTGACACTAGAGAACAGTTCAACCGCTCAACGTTTTCCACATGTAGGATGCAGTAAAATGTTAATAGCTTGACAATATGACTGCTGAAACACACATGAGAACATGGAGGGTACAATTTGTACGGAGATTTTGTCATAAGAGATGTGAAGCGATTGGATACTTGAGTATTTTAGTGCAACATGTTTGTTATTTGGTTGTGGACAACCAGTCTCAGAGATGTAACCGTCAAAAACAAATGCATCGGCACAATTGACTGCAATTATTGTATGCAAGTGAAATGTTCTTGGTTTGAACACTGTCTAAAAATATAGTGTGTGACGAGTATACAGAAGCAGAGAATATTTTCTACTAAGGTTGTGGTTCTTGTACTAACATTACCTTTCTGTTAAAATTGAATTCCTTACACTTAGAATGTGTTTCTTTGAATAAGATTGTGGTGTTTTAGTACTACAAATACACTAATTTCTGTCTTTAAATCTGAATTTTCTGCAGCTAAAAAATATGTATCTTGTCCTTTTTTTTGAGGTTTATGTACCATCTGTATTCGATAACAAAAATTCTTACCCGAGATTGTGGTGTTTTTTGTACTAGCATCGTCTTCATTTCTGTCTTCTTCAAAACTTTTTTTTTTCCTAGACCATTCCTTGTATATATCTCCCTCGTGTAATCCCACCATCACGTCGCCGCCCGCGGAAATGTCACAGCTTTCATTACCACCACTCAAAACATCAACAACAATGGTACATTTGTCAACCACTAAGACTAGTGTTTGTACAGTCGAGTACTATTGCACATGGAGGGATAACATATACTGGTGTGTCTGGACGAATAACATTAACATGCAGTACATGGGCAGTGAAACAGTCAGGGAAGACAAATACATATAGTACATTTGTCAAATACTGGGAAACCTTAAGGAATATGTACAGTCTGTTACTACACTATGATCAAACATGGAGTAGTCTAATAATAGGTGGGGTTCATGCCAGAGTATCAATAGTAAATTTGTACAATCAATCTACATTGGCTGTCCGTTCTTCGAAGTCCTTTTTAAAGACATTAAAGAGGTTAGTTATGCATAGGTGTGGGTCTTTTCTATGCCAGATCCAAGTTTTAAAGATTGTCCATTTAGCCACAGTAACAGTAAAGGTTCTATTTTTCTGGTCTTTAGCAGTTATTAAATGATCAATTTTTCCAAATAAAACCTCCTGAAAAGTAATTTTTATGTTGGGCAAGGGTACGTATGTGTTAACTAATTCCCAGAAATTACACAGTCTTTCACATTTAAAGAACATATGTTCATAGTCTTCTATGCTTCCATTGCTACAAAGGGTACATGTTGCATCATATATATGTCCAGTTTCATCCTCAATACCCCATTTGTGCAGATTGTGCGCACATGGTAATATCCGGTGTAATAGTTTGTAGTTTAACTCTGCTAACCTAGTGTCTATACAGGTCTGTGTGCTTAACCATCTCCAGATATTTTCCCAAGCCAGGGTTTCAGTAGGAAATATGGATTGCCATCTTTTACAGCATGTTGGTTCCTTGGCCTGTGCCTGCACTAATGTATTGTATAACAATTTGCAGGTGTTCTTGCTTTTGATTTGTTTTGTGGTTTTACCATCAAATATACATGGGGAAATGGTGTTAAGCTCTAATCTTTGATAAGGAATTGGGCCTCTATGGTTTCTTATTGCATTCTTCCATGTAAGAGGTATAGCTTGAAACAGAGTTATATATTCAATAATATTATTAGGTCTTGTGTTTAGGTTAAGCTGAGGGTAGTGATCTAGAGACATGAACCTGTCAAAGGGGAAAATGTCTTTTATGAATATTATGTCTTTATTTATCCAGGTTGGAAAGAAAATTGTTTTACCTTGTGATCTTATATATTTGTTGCACCATATAGTTTCTCCCATTATTTCACTTACACTAGAGGGTTTGTTCTTTCCTCCTCCACCAGCAGAGTGGAAGGCTGATATTACCTGTTTATAAAATGTGGGGAATTTACTCATGTCAGGACCATCTTTATCAGAAGTAAAGTTCATATGTAATAGTAAATTATCTTGACCAAGGGAGTTTATAAATGTTAAAGCAATAACTTTCCATCTTGCGTTGTCATTCGTCACTAATCTTGGTATCCAGGATGCAAGCAGGGCTTGTCTTTGGATATCTAAGTTTGTGAGGCCTAATCCTCCCAACTGAATAGGTTGGCTAACAATATCTCTTTTAATGTTATCTTTTTTACCATTCCACAGGAAAGTAAACATTTCTTTCTTTACAATGTTTATCACCCAAGGTGGGGTAACAATCATAGACATGTTATAGATTATTTGTGAAAGGGCAAGGGATTTTAAGACAGTAACTTTTCCATATAGTGTTAGGTTTCTACCTTTCCAGATTTGAAGTGTGGTTTTCAGTCTTTCTATCTTTTTCTCCCAGTTTAGCAGTTCACATTCATGGTGTAGGGAGAGGATTTTATAGGTGTCTTTGGCCAAGATATACCCAAGGGGGTGTCTTGTCTGTCAACATAGGATCCAATCCATAAACCTTCACACTTTTTTACATTTAAATTTAGGCTTGACACATTACAAAAATCTTGAATAAGTCTAAAGGCATTTTCCATTGATGTCAGGTCAGATACAAACAAGGTAGTATCATCAGCTACCTGTGAGATTTTAATGTCAACAGTTTCATTAGAATGGGTTTTAACTTTAATTTCACGTCTTGTGCCTGTCTGATCTTTACAGCCATAATCTCTACTGTGAGGATGAATAAAAGAGCAGATATGGGACAGCCTTGGCGTATGCCTCTCTCTAAGGGAAAGAAATCAGATAACCATCCTCTATTACTGATGGTGCTGCTAATGTCATTATACATGCATTTTATTGCACTGATAAACGAGGAGCCAAAGTTGAATTTGTCTAGAACCTTCCACATAAATTTTCTATTCAAAGTGTCAAAAGCTTTAGTAAAATCCAGGAAGATTACTGCTCCAGGGATATTTTGGGTTTTAGCATATTCAATAACATCATTAATCAGTCTTACATTTTGTCCAATGAATCTACCCTTGATATAAGCTGTTTGGTCATTATTAATCAACTTGTGTAAAACTATCTTAAGTCTGTTGGCAAGAACAAAGGCAAATATTTTATATTCAGTGTTGAGAAGGCTAATTGGTCTCCAGTTGTCTAGGTGGTTGCGTTCATTTTTTTTGTGTATTAATCTTAGCATTGCACGTCTTTGTGAAACAGACATTTTACCTTCTACCAATGTTTCCTGGATAGAATTATAAACTAGGTCTCCTATATAGGGCCAAAACATCTTCATTTCTGTCTTCTTCAAAACTTAAGAGCAAATGTCTGTAAGGATCAAACAATGGTGGCAAAGGTCAAAGATAGATTTGGCTCATATTTTGCACAGTGATAGTACTTGGTCCACAACCCCTCAATATAGCTTTCTTTTAGATCAAAACTACTTGTTGCCATGGTAACGGGCAAACAAAGTTTTGTGGCCATTTTCCCCAATTTTCGCATCTCAAAAACACGAAAATCAGCATACTTTATGGCACTGAGGATCAATTTGAAATCGCCGTGAGAGCGTAGTGAGAGCGCCGTCAAGTGGAATGGGGGCCTCAGGGCGATGGTACGGCAGGGCTCCATACCATCGCCGTGGTGACGGCGATATCGCTGCGATGACACCCCCACCGCGCTCCAACGGCGCTCTCACCGCGCTCCCATGGCGACTTTGGTGATCCCACCGCGCTCTTACCGCGATGGTCAAATTTGCCATCGCCGCGAGAGCGCCGCGCACCGTCCCAGTGGAATGGGGGTATGAGGAAGATTCTTCTTCATTTGCATGAGCAATTTTTTGCCTTTTGTCACCAATTTGGTACACATCGCGTTCCCTTGTATCTCCGCAAAACAATTATTATCTGCATGAAAAAAAATGGATATTGTTTGAGGTTTGTCTGCGTGTCTGTCTGTGTTTGTGTGGATTTTGTAGTCAGCATAAATCAATGACTCTGGATGAATTTGAACGATATTCGATATATGGATACTTTTAGATATTCAAGGTTTATCTTGGCCACCTGGTATGTGACATTGGTACACATGTTGAATCTTTTCACACGGACATGCTATGGTCTTGTTGTTTTTTTTTTGGAGGTGACAGATAGCTTGTGATATAAGAAAGAAGTGGTCTATGTTTGGGTCCCTCAGCCACTTTCTCTTGAACTGCAGGGGCGTTTTTGTCAAAATCTGAACAAAGGAATGACGGATTTCCATGATATTTAGTATTCACGTATCTTAGACAGAGGTGTACATAATGGAGTTAATTTGCATTGCAAGATCCTTTTGCACGGTTTCCATAGTATTACATGTACCATATGTAGTATATGGCTGAGGAACTTTTTGGTAGATATCAATTATGCAAAATGTCTATGGTCGGATCTTCAAGTCAACGTACTACGTGGACGTTTCAAGAGAGACATATGACAATAACACTTTCAAAACCGAGATAAATCACATATGAGAAAAATAACAACAACTGTTTGAAACAACCAAACTAAATAAATTCAGATTTAAGGAACAACACATGATACGGAATCAACCAAACATATATATCAGAGATGCATTTGGTAACATTAGTATTGATCAGAAAATGTGCGTGTGTCATTTCGTGCTACGTATGTGGCTGTGTTTCCGGACATTTGTTGCCAGCATATTAACTTGTGAAGTTTTGGATGGATTTTGATAGATGGATGTATGTAGATACTTCAGAGATAAAGGACAAGGTTGAGTCTGGACCTTCTGTCGGCTTTACTTGGTACTGCACCGATTATTCAATCTTTTGTGTTGGCCATTCCACGGTTTTTATTCCTTGTTGGTAGATAGCTTTCGATGACAATAAAAAAGGATGATGGCTAATAAGATAGAACAGAAATTCAATTCAAATTTAGCCCACAGATAGCTATATGTGTAAAATGAATAACTGCAAAAGTTTAGGTCTTGTTGCGTTTCTGTGTATTTGTCCGAAGTAGTAGGCCCGTTTTGGACATGTTCAAAAATTAAAATATGCCAATATTTTGGACGTCAAATCAGAGAAAATGGTTTAAAAAATCGTCACCATGGCAACGACTGGTTGTGGGCCTAGTACGAGCACTGTGAAAAATCTGACCACTACCACCATGGTTTGATCCTTACATTTGCTCCTTCTTTTGTCAGTGTGATGGACACCGTATGGACAAACTCATGTTTCACTTGATCAGTTGATTTGAGCTGACAGCTTTGCACTTCGTTACTTCATAATCATACCTGGTGATTATCCTGTTACTCCTGTCTAGTGCACACAGGCAGAGAGACAGGCATGGACAAAAGACTGCCTGACAGCTCTAAAGCAGAAAATTAATGTGGCGATGGGCGTGTTTTTGAAAACGTCACTGCCAGAAGTATGGGATCAACTTGATATCCTAATATGGACACGCATGGCCGTTTAGGTTAAATAAAGGTCATTCTGTCATCCATACCTGCGTACGATGGGCGCAAGATGGAGGCGTGGCGACAAGACCATGTAAACTCTCCGGGTTGTGTTACTCTAGTATTCTTCCATGACGTCATTAAAGAAGACACTTCACCGGCAGCGCGGTACTGAAAAGAGAACCCACAAAAATAGGCATTTACAAAGTTTTGATATTTTGATACATTTGTGTTTAATAAGTTGGTTCCATAATCTCAGTTTGCTATTAGCTGCATAAAGCCCAGCTTACACATGGCTCTTGACGACTAGCCGACCCATGTCGGTGGTAGATCGGTTTCTGAGCATGGATCATGGCTATCTTTAAGTGTTCATGATCAATATGCGCCGAACATCTCCCAATCGGTAAATGACTGTGCGTATGACTTTCCCGAAGAGTTGCTAAGAAGTACAATTTTCCTACGTGATTCTTCGGCGGGAGAACACGTGCACTTTGCGATTATTAAAAAATATGGTCATATTTTCAGACGCTATACGTCATGATGGCCTGAGGTCTGGAATGCCAAAGTAAAGACACACCTAGATGACATATCTACATAAATTTGCATCTGAAAGAAAGTTTTTGCCGGAGCCAACCAGATGAAGATACGTCTTCGGGGCGTACCGTCTACGCCCATTTTCATTGTAATTTATCTCATTTGTTATAAAAAGGGGACGCTACCGGCTGTGCGCAGACAGTTCTGAGGAAGAGGGAACGCTTGTAAGGTCTTCCTGTCCATCCAATCATCAGGTGCCCAGAGAAATCAAGACAACTGCGGAGGCAACAAGACAGTCTTCTTTGTAGGATAAGGTAAGAACATTTCTTTTTCTCCCCTTAATTTCCTTCCTAGACTACCGAATTGTTATCTAATAAACAAGTTGCGGGTGTCTTATTGTTGTATTCCTATCGACCTGTCCCCCGAAGAAAGGCTACCGGTACAAGTTTTTGTTACACAGCCCATGTCTGTCTTGTCTTGGCTATGCCAACAGTAGCCTAGGCGGCGTTGGCTGAAACAATTACTTTTGTTGCCAAACCTCAGTTTAACACACCGGGTCTATTGGCAAGTATACCGCATACCTGAGTGGGTGAGTGAAAGTGAGCATACCTCACACCGTACCAACATTTTTTTGGCAACACGAGAGCCGTGTGGGATCAGGGCACGGACCGAGTAGCCACGCGCATGTCGCACATTATTCCAGCGATTTCTTGCCTAACATCAACCAAACTTTCTGACCGGATGTGAATAGGGATTTCGGTAAAATATGGTGAATAGTATAATTGCTGTTGAGGATATTGCGCGGGCAAATGTATAACCCTTTTGTGGCCAAATATCCCTTGCAAGCCCTCTTTATATAGCCAGCGTTGTTGATCTTCAAGAATATAATGCTTACATGTACCAGTCACAGATCGGGCTGAGTATTCCTTTATCTCCATATAATACTGTACATTCAACCGGTCGCGAACCAGCAAAAGACTGTGTTAAGTCATTGCTATCGTTATGCCGCGCATTCCGCTCAACACGTACAAGCAACAGGCCTGGGGAGTCGGCTGTCGCTATGACGTTGCACCGCGACGACAAAATTTGCCGCGAAATCCAAAGCTTATTTTACCGCACCGCGTGGGCCGGGTCGAGCCGGGCGCCATCGTCGATCACACCGCGCATCTTCCTCGAGGAATTACCCGAACAAAGGCACAGGCAAGGTCAAGTCAGCCGCCACCCACATATATCTTACTTGTAATGGTGCTGTTCCTGGGGAACCAGCAACTAGGCCGAGTCGATCGGGAGCCGGCACACCTAGTTCAGATAAAGATATGCTTCTAACATATGTGTCTAGGCTAAAGGTAGAAAAATGTGGCTTTACAATTATACCTAGCATATCTTCCTTAACACGTTCCAGAATTCAACATTATTGACACAATTGTTTTCAAAAATTATCTTATGGAGTTTAAACTAAATCATCTACCGACAGTGTATGGGAGAATCTGGTACCATTCGAATCATGATAGCCACTAAATCACGGCTCATTTAATACTGGCACCGGTTTAGCAAATTTACCCGAGTACTCTCTTCATTGCGGCTGTGCCCTTTGGAGGTGTAGCCCCGACCGGGCTCTGAAGCCACAAATTTGTCTCGATGGACTGCCGGACACTGTGCGCTACCTCTCGGTGTTTTCATGGTGATTTTATGGCGGCTATATGTCACCGTGGCTGGGGTTGATTTTAACTCCAAATTCCGGGGCCCTGCCGCACTAAGCCGTTTTTCTCATTGTGACCTAAGTATTACTACGGATTTGAACCAGCATATAATATGGCCGAATAACTTCACCTCCTTCTACAATATATTCACATACAAGAGTGGTTTAGTTTTATCAAAAGATTGAAATCTGTCATTTTTAAACTTTTAAACGCATCCCCACAAGTCGAGTCTAGCCAGCCGCCTTTCTCCTGTCACACCTTCCCTGCTTGCAAGTCGACCGCGGCCCGGACGAGCATATTTTTTCGGCGGTTGGAGGCGGCATACCCGCCGATCTAAATTAGCGCTCTGGGGGAGTTTAGCCTGCGGGAAAGTGAAAGTGAAATCTCGATCCAGTTTTAGCTCAGAGAAGAGCTACTCTTCCACTGGTCAAGGGATGGGTGGAAATCAAAGTGAATGACAAAGTAAAGCATTTTTTGTTCCGCATAAGCACAACATTGCTCTAGTCTAAAAATGCTCCTGTTGCCTTTTTTCGATAAAGATGTTAAAATTCCCACGGTTATGATTAATTAACGCGCACCTTCTACCCGATTCCCATTATTTTCTATAGTAAGTCACTTTCCGTAAACGGAATATCGTTATCAAATATTTATATTTCACTTACCTTTTCAAATGCACATAAACGCGTTTTTAATGTGGTTTGACGAATTTAGGTTAACAGGAAGCTAAGTAAGTCTCTTCATATTGAAAGAAAATGTTGCTGTTTGCTTTAACTTTCAATTGTCTAGATTCAAATTCGTTCATAGACAAGAAGTTTATTTTAGTAGCTGCATAAACATGATGGCGGCTATGGTATAGTTATAATGAAAGGGTGTGTGTGTGCCAATATGTGAGCCAGGTTACAAATATCTTATCCATGCTATTTGTAGCGTCTCGCTCAGCTGCATGTTTGGTAAGAAGGAGGCGTGCCACCTTGGCAATTTCACTTCTTCTATTAACCTGAGCAATTTGTCGCCTGTCACCAATTTGGTACACATCGCGTTCCCTTGTATCTCCGCAAAACAATTATTCTCTGCATGAAAAAATTTAGATATTGTTTGAGGTTTGTCTCCGTGTCTGTCTGTGTTTGTGTTTACGGAATTTGTAGTCAGCATAAATCAATGACTCTGGATGAATTTAAACGATATTCGATATATGGCTACTTTAAGGTATTCAAAGTTTATTTTGGCCACCTGGTATGTGACCTTGGTACTGCACCAAAACATCGACATTTTTATATTTTCAAACGGACATGCTATGGTTTTTATTTTGGGGTGACAGATAGCTTGTGATATAAGAAAGAAGTGGTCTATGTTTGGGTCCCTTAGACGCTTGCTCTTGAACTGCAGGGGCGTTTTTGTCAAAATCTGAGAGGAATAACTGAACAAAGGAATGGCGGATTTCCATGATATTTAGTATTCACGTATCTTAGACAGAGGTGTACATAATGGAGTTAATTTGCATTGCAAGATCCTTTTGCACGGTTTCCATAGTATTACAAGTACCATATGTAGTATATGGCTGAGGAACTTTTTGGTAGATATCAATTATGCAAAATGTCTATGGTCGGACCTTCAAGTCAACGTACTACGTGGACGTTTCAAGAGAGACATATGACAATAACACTTTCAAAACCGAGATAAATCACATATGAGAAAAATTACAACAACTGTTTGAAACAACCAAACTAAATAAATTCAGATTTAAGGAACAACACATGATACGGAATCAACCAAACATATATATCAGAGATGCATTTGGTAACATTAGTATTGATCAGAAAATGTACGTGTGTCATTTCGTGCTACGTATATGGCTGTGTTTCCGGACATTTGTTGCCAGCATATTAACTTGTGAAGTTTTGGATGGATTTTGATAGATGGATGTATGTAGATACTTCAGAGATAAAGGACAAGGTTGAGTCTGGACCTTCTGTCGGCTTTACTTGGTACTGCACCGATTATTCAATCTTTTGTGTTGGCCATTCCACGGTTTTTATTCCTTGTTGGTAGATAGCTTTCGATGACAACAAAAAGGATGATGGCTAATAAAATAGAACAGAAATTCAATTCAAATTTAGCCCACAGATAGCTATATGTGTAAAATGAATAACTGCAAAAGTTTAGGTCTTGTTGCGTTTCTGTGTATTTGTCCGAAGTAGTAGGCCCGTTTTGGACATGTTCAAAAATTAAAATATGCCAATATTTTGGACGTCAAATCAGAGAAAATGGTTTAAAAAATCGTCACCATGGCAACGACTGGTTGTGGGCCTAGTACGAGCACTGTGAAAAATCTGACCACTACCACCATGGTTTGATCCTTACATTTGCTCCTTCTTTTGTCAGTGTGATGGACACCGTATGGACAAACTCATGTTTCACTTGATCAGTTGATTTGAGCTGACAGCTTTGCACTTCGTTACTTCATAATCATACCTGGTGATTATCATGTTACTCCTGTCTAGTGCACACAGGCAGAGAGACAGGCATGGACAAAAGACTGCCTGACAGCTCTAAAGCAGAAAATTAATGTGACGATGGGCGTGTTTTTGAAAACGTCACTGCCAGAAGTATGGGATCAACTTGATATCCTAATATGGACACGCATGGCCGTTAAGGTTAAATAAATGTCATTCTTTTATCCATAACTACGTACGGTGGGCGCAAGATGGAGGCGTGACGACAAGACCATGTAAACCCTCCGGTTTGTGTAACTCTAGTATTCTTCCATGACGTCATTAAAGAAGACTCTTCACCGGCAGCGTGGTACTGAAAAGAGAACCCACAAAAATAGGCATTTACAAAGTTTTGATATTCTGATACATTTGTGTTTAACAAGTTGGTTTCATTATCTCAGTTTTCTTTTGAGCCCTATAAAGTCCAGCTTACACATGGCCGAACATGGCTCTTGCCGACTAGCCGACCCAGGTCGGTCGTAGATCGGTTGCTGAGCATCGATCATGGCTATCTTTAAGTGCTCAACATGCGCCGAACATCTCCCAACGCTATATGTTTACAGGTTCGTTGATGTTTTGTACTGGGGAGATTCCTCTAGCTGTTATCGACAAGCAAAGTTTCCCACGGCTTAAATCGGATGACGAGTCCGCAAGCTCTAAATTTTCTGGTGCGATTTTTATTTTTTAGTGATAGTCACGGATTTTTAGGAGACATTCAATCCTCGCTTTGCACAGAAACTTGACAATGTGCTTTATACCATCGACTAGTAGCCTGTGTTGCAGAACTTTTAGGTGTCGGGTGAGTATAAGCCAACTCATTGATCATCAGCCGCAAATCAGATGGCCCGTCGGTCCGACTCCCGTTTGTTTGCAAATGTAATCTTTCTTTGACCTAGAGTGTAATTCTGGCATTGTAGCTCTTGTGGTAGTATGTGGACTGGGTTTATATAACAATTCATTTTCTGTGATCGTTTTTAGTCTGTGATCATTTGTATTGTACTTGTAGCCGATTAATTGGTTGGAAAGATTCCCACAACTAAGACATAAAAATTGGTTGAAATATTACCTTCTTTGTGAAGAATGTTTTGTCTTCCCTCGTTCACGTGCAAAAAGTGGCACCATGTCAAATAAAGGAGGCTCATTATCATGATAAAGTTTATTGCAAATTCTTGCCCGTGGGACAATTGGAGGTAACATGGGATTTCAGTGTGAAAACAATATCACAAGTGTCTACTCTAGTCTACAACTAGTAAAAGCTAACTATAGATCCTGGGTTATTGGGTTTGACTCCTTTTTCGAAGACAGTGGAAGACGAAAGATCCCATCTTTTCTATTATGTGTTTGTTTTGTGATTTAAAAGGGGAATTGTTTCTTTTTGCCAGTGAATGTGAAGAAATTTGGCTTGAATTTGGTGGCCTCTTCAAACTGCTCTTTTCTTTCGTGACCGTAGAAAGAGCAGTTTGACATAAAATGTGTTTCGTCTTCCACCACGTTTGACCTGCATTGTTTGCACGTTCTTTCACACACGGGTAGCTTCTTGTACCGCCCTCTCTCAATTTGAAGAAGATGGGCACTAATTCTAGCTTTGGCCTTTGCTGATTGCCGAGCGTAAATCAAAATTATCTAGTTCTAGATATCTACCAATTTTAGAAATAGCTTTACGATCTTTGAGTGAAAGTTGTTTTTGGCCAGGGAGAAGCTTCCCGACGATGTAACAGTCAGGCCTAGATAGCAGTAAGAAGGTACTATGTCCAGAGTGTCTTGATCGAATACGAATGTTTGATTTCGGAAGGATCGGCCAGATTTTTTAAAAATCATAATTTTAGTTTTCTTTGGGTTATATTGAAGTTTCCATTTCTTGCAAAAGGCACTTAATCTGTTGAGCGCGCATTGCAACCCTTTATCTGATTCAGAAAATACAACATCATACGCATATAATAAGCAAGATACAAATAAATTATGTAGGTTCACATTTGGCATTATCAAGTACATGATCGAGGCCATTAATAAATAAGTTGAACAATGTAGGACTTAGATTGCAGCCTTGTCTAACGCCTTTTTTGGTTACAAATGGAAGCGTTAGACCGGACTCGGTTTTTACACATGTCTGAGGTTTAGTGTAAATACATTTAATGATACTCTTATTGATGAGTAGCGTTCTATCCATTGTGAGAGGATGAATTAAATGTGCCAAGAAATGCAGATTGTACAGTTCAGTACAAACCTGGTGTGTTACGGTATGAGGTATGATTTTTCGGGTATGAAATACAAACAAACAAAATAGATTTCTTTCAGCAGCTGGGAGTAAGAAAAATTCTGCATTTGATCAAGATTATTATCTAAAAATCTCAGAGTCAAAGGTTACTTCAATGCGTTAATGAGAGCGTTTCAAATAGTCCAATCCTTCCTGTGTGTGAATATTAATTGAAAGCTTGATTCTACTTCAGAGAGAAGACAACCCAACATGGGCGTTGTCGCTGTCATCTTCCTTTGGTGTGCGGCACTTCTTTCTGCTCCAAGTTCAGGTCAGTTTCAAATAACTTTAGATCTTTCAATATTGGAATTGTAAAACGTGTTTGGTTGATCTCATTGTCACGACTTAAGTGCAATAGCAAGACGCACAGCCAAATAATCAACAGGATACTTCTTGTTACAATGATTTCAATAACACCTTGTTGGGCACATTGTATGACAATAAATGCAAGACAAGAAAATCGATGATAGATCTTATTTTTGTACAAATTGTAATAGAATAACGTGGCCACCATGTATTGTCATCTGTATTGGAATGTGGTCAACGTTAAAGATATGACAATGAAAAAAAAAACTGTATAAGTATCTGTTCCAAGCTTCTCTATCATCTACAACATTTCATTTACCATCAACATGACGGAGAATTCGTGATATGGCGTTTTTTACATTAAAGCTCACTCATCATTCTTATCATGCATTAGCTGAGAGTGACCAGAAGCAGGCAAAAGTGGTCGACCTTCTGGAGAACAGAATTCTTCAGATACTTGAAGGTAACTAATATCGGTCATAAGGACCGGGGTTCTTTGCATAATTTTCGCCAGATTTTATGATGAATAGTCATTGAGGTCTGACGACTGTTTAAAAAGAACCAGTTTTTCTTTTAGAACTCAACTATCAATCCTTTAAATATTATCATTACTGTCTGTTACACACAGAGGTATATGAGAAGGAGCAGCAACAAGAGCAGCAACAAGACTTTCCTGAGGGGTCCAGGGAAATCGCCACTCTAGGCAATACCGGAAGTAAGTCGGTCTTATAGAAAACGAAACATTGGATTTTCTTTTCAGACATACTTTGATAAAGAGATTAAAATTAAGTTGTGAATTCAAGTTAAAGTTATATTCTATTGTTTTAAAGTTTCCGGTATTGAAGAAAGGGTACTTAAATACATTGAAAAATCGTAATTCGCATTGTTTTCACAATTAAATCTATACACCACCAACTCTGCTTAACTATAAACCATTGAAATATTACCAATACCAGTTACTGCCTTTCAGATACAGCAGTGGATGGCATGAAGCAGCAACAAGACGTTCGTGAGAGGGTGGAGGATATCGTCACTCGAGGCAATACCGGAAGTAAGTCAGAGGAAATAGTTTTTGCATTGCCCTTGCATAACGTATTGAAGAATAAACTTTGGATTGCCCTTGTCAGACATAATTTAGTGAACACCTCTACGATTTACTGGATATTTTAGGCTCGATTACGCTATACGTGAAATCCTTAGGCTGCATTACGTTTTACGCGAAATACACTGGCTACGCCTTACGGTAAATTTTCCAATCCTTTCTATAGGAATTACGTTAAATAAAAAAGCTCCCCTACAAATCAATAAGGGAAAATAAAAGGTCCTGTCTACGCCACACCGCAAACACCATAATTGCTAAACCGAGTTAGTGTCCTTTACTTGTTGAATGATGTTGCCGTCGGAGTGTAAGGTATAGGATCCCTTTTGATTTTTGTTTCCAAGTACCATTGATTTGGTTTTAGATGCCTTTTGTTCATCACAGCCCAGTCACTTATGTAGTTCAGCTCATGATGTAGGGTGGAAGTGACTAACGGAGCACATGTGTATGCCGATGTATTGTCAACAAACATAATTTAGGTAGCATCCTTCGTAGCCATAGACAGAACAATATACTTTGATAGCCCAAATGGCATGCTACACTTTAGATATGCGTGTCGCCATCGCCTCCCAGTAATTTTGGTTCACGTCGGATCAAAGTGCTCACCAACATTCAACGACACCTCCCCCCGACAAACCAAATAAGTAAGGATCAACCGGATACCTAGCCATAATATGAAACTACCATATAGACATGCTGAAGTATAGTCCAACACAAAGGTATACACGGATCTAATTTTCAACGACCACAGTCGCCTTCTTATGGATCAACAATGAGCAATCACTTCCGAACGTGAACTCATTAGAGTTTCAGACAAGTGATCTTATTAACACGAGATCTTGCGGATGCGTGTCGTCAGCAATTGGTCAAACGTGGCAGGACGTTTATAACACCCACTGTCTCTGTTTAGTGATGGTTGGAGGGTCCTGGTGTACATTGCTACCTTTATACTTTTCACAAATACGTTCTATGTCCAGTAGTCTGACCATGTTCAGTTAAACGCTACGTAGATGCATTGAGAGACTTCCCAAAAAAGCATCCGCTGAGAGCTAGATTTCTTTACCACGAAATCCCTAGTTCGTCGTCTTTGGAATGCTGCAAATGATGTAATGTTTAATGTTGAAACAGGAGTTGGTATTTTAAAAAGGTACTGCAACTTAACGGTAGCATTCTCATTGCGAAAAATATGTATTTTCAGCTGAGGTATACTGTGCTCAAGGGATAAGTTTAGATATCGACAGGCGTTAGCAGTGAAGGGGAAGATATAACAGATATTCCGGCTGCGGCATTAGAGCTTACCGGGTTTACAGACCTTGAACATAACGGACCTTCAAGTACGAACAGAGACTGCCGCCAGCAATCTACAAAATCATAGTGTCAAACATCATCAGAAGATACTTCAGAATTGTATATTATCAACATCCAGTTTAAATAAAGTTGCTGAATCATCATTATCATCACGGGAAGCTTGCCCGGATGAGGATAGATAACTTAATCTGAACACCTTATCGGTTTTGTAACCCCTTGAATCAAGAGGATTTAATATCCACTCATACGGTAACTTCTATAATTGATACTTTTAGAATTTAACGTTTATAATATCATCACCTCTTTATCCCTATAGCCCTCAAACGTGAACAGAAGACATCAGGTGACAGCGCTATCCCCATGGCCGAACAAGCGAGCGTCAGCAACAGCATAAAAGTAAAAAAGGCGGTTCCAGCCTTCGTGGTATCAGCAGCAAGTCAGATTGGCGAGAAGGTAGTGAACAAACTCGGCGACAGGATAGCGGACGGCGTGGTTGAAAACCACCAAGAGAAAGTGGTGAACTCCCTGCAGGACTACTTCGGCAAGCAGCTGGACAACTTCGACGAGCAGTACAAGGATGTCCTGGGGCAGACCAATAACCTAGCTGCAGGCTTGAGCAAACCAGTTGAAGAGGTAGATTTCGCATATTCTAACAGCGATAAGCGCCACGCCAATGACTAAAAAGCGATATTTTGTGCGTCCTTGTAGTTGCGACATTCCTGGCTTGCCTACTACGAAAGAGGTAGCTACCACCTGTACTACAGTATTTCGACCTTGTATTCGTCTTTTTCTTCGTCTTCGTTACCCTCGAAAAACCCCACTGGGGTGTCGCTGAGGGGGGAGGGGGGCGGCTTGCGGATTACGGCAAGGCAGCCAAATCGGCATTAAAGGCCTGAAATTCCTACCAAGGAGGTTAAAATCAACATAGCCGAATTTAGCTCACGATCCCTTAGCCGACTCAGGTCGGCAGTAGTTCGGGAGCAGTCTGACCCGTTAGGCCACGCCTATCTTTTAGCGTCGAACATGTCATAACCATGTCCCGACCAGTAAATGACTTACTCCCGACTCTGCCCGAATGCTATCTAATCTATTCCCAACCATCCCGACCTCTAGCCTCAGCCGAATCTCTCCTGACTGATCCCCAACCGATTGCTGACCCTCTCACGACTTGAAATGAATCTGCGATTTTCGAAAGAGTGGTGATTTTCGTTTTTTATCAAAATAATCCTTTCTTTTATTTTGTAAACATCACCAAGAGATCAAATTTGGATCACAGGAAGCTCCAATACGGCATTTATGGTTACCTTCGAAAGAATTGCAGAAAGTTATGTTTTGAGCGTGTTTTTTATGTCTGTGTGTGTGTGTGTGTGTTTTAACAGCATAACACTAGAGAAGCTTTGGATGGATCCTGATGATATTTGGTAGGTTGGTAGGGGTCACGAAAACGAAGGTCAAATTTGATGATGGGCCCCCTAGTTGCTTCCTAAGGTACTGCAGAAAAAATTAATCTGTTCTGGACATAGCGTACACGGTTTATTTCAGAATGCACGGCTTTGCAGCAACTTTTTAAGCGCTGAATTGCACCGACATGTACAAACACATTCATTAAGACCACGAGTTTATTATATCATTAAAAGCACTGTATGTTCCTAATTAAAAAATACTACAGCATTCGTCCTTAAATAGATTAGAATGAGTGCATATCATGCAGATATATAATGTCAGGCGCTTATCATTGTAGTATTGTATAATCTAACACTTGTACACAGTACGGAATTAGCCTGAGTACCATCCTCCGTAGTGACCGCTGGCTCACTACTTTCGCTTGCTAATCACGTGGTTAAAAATATATATTATTGGCTACTGTGCCTATGTATGAAAACAAAATTCTGCGCCCAGGTTTTAATCAAAATGACCTGACATTTGGCATGGACATGCCTATAACATATTGTCACAGGAATGCATTCAAATGGTTGATATTGGGGATTTATACTATTTTCAGACAAAAATGTACTTTTTTAGCTCCTGTTCCTTGGTAACTACCCCAAATGACTTAAGATTTGGTGTCGGAATGCCTTTTACATATATATGAACAGGACTTTATTCATACCTTTTGCCTACACCACTTTATGATGGTTAATTTTGTGATTTTTTTGCCATTTTTAGACCAAAAATGTACATCTTTACCTCCTGTGCCTTCGTATCTAAACCAAATGACCTGAAATTCCGTGTGGAAGTAGCTTTTGGATTATGGATTAGAGAGGAGTAATTTGGAAGAGTCCATCGACTATGGGGCGTGTATTTGGAAGACTCCAATTTCGAATTAATTGGGATGTTGTTATTGTTCTTTGGTGGGTAAAATATTATGAGAAAACATGCATCTCAACACAAAACGGGGCTACAAATCAGACAGTACAAGGGGTATGGACACTACTGAGAGACCGGACGAAACGGGGGGTACAGATTGTTTATTGTTTATTCAACAGATCTCCATTACAATTCAGAGAATACATCACAAGTATTCCTAACTTGTTTGTCCTTTGTCATAATACAACATTAACACAGTGCTGCAGAGGTTTTATTCATGTATTTACTAAGTACCTACCCAAATAGCAAACGATTGCATGAACGTGTTTTCCCCACAAACCCACGAACGCTACCAAAATGCGTGTCGCAATGAAAACTATTGCTATGGCAACGGTTTTATTGCTTATAAGTATCAATGATTGCTGTTGTAGGTGTGTTGTTTTCTATCTTTTCGTCTGGCTGTATGTATGTATGAATATTGTTTTACGCGAAGGATGTTTTTAGGGCATTGCTGTTAACAAGAAAGACGATCTCTTGTGACGAGTGACCTATTATAAATGTTCTCATTGATTATACAAATGAGGTCCTCATTTGCATAAAGGATATCATTTGATCATCTCCTCTACTTAAATAACAATGTGTTCAAAGTATGAAAGCCCGAGCAAAGAAAGCTATCGTAGCATTTTCTCATAAACTATGAAAATGAGACCCTAATTTGCATTACTTACGTCTGCATGTTAAACTTAACGTACATGTTGCTGCCAAATGTCGCAAGAGTGGAATTTTCAACATTTAACACTATAATAACGATTTCTCATCAATTATGTAAATTAGGTAAGCATTTGCATAATTGATGTCTATTGATAGTTCTCTTTTTTCTGGTTACATATTTCACATTTCAGTATCCTAGTATTATGAAATACAGTGGCATGATAATATGTGCTCATTAATTATGCAAATTAGCCCATTAAAAGCCCATATTTATGAAAGGCATCTCTGAAGTTATCTACATATCAAAAACCACGATGATCTGTCGACCCATACCTGAGTTATTCCCTTCCAAAAGGATGGTGCAATTGCGCACGCGCGGACGAATTGCTGTGGAATGACGGGAATTTTTGCCAATTGGATATATAATTAACAGTAAGCCTAATATTGTAAATGCAGAAATGTGGTTTTATGTTCGTGATTTTTACGGTGGCCACTTCACCGCAAATTTAAAACCACCGCGAACATTTTACCACGGCAGTGAAAGACTACAGCGCATGGTGCTACCGCGAAAAGTCCTTTTTTGGCGACGCCACAGTATAGTACTGCGATTGACTTGCCAGGAATTCTAAATATTCCACGCATGCATTACCAAGGGATTTCATTTTTGGCTACATTTTGCGAGACAAGCCTGTACATATAGCCATAGAAGAGAGGAACTCTAACCTTGTGGCATGGAATAGCCAAAAGGTAAGAATTAGTTTTTACACACCAATAGACTCAAAATTACAGTTTATCAGATATTTCATATGACGTTTCTGGATGTTAATTATGACAAAATGTCACATCCACTTCTTGACGTTTTCAAGGCTTTCTTATAGTGAACAATTGTATGCTTGTTCCTGTAACTGACACTGGTTCTTTTAGCTGTCGTTTTGAAGACTTTGGTTAACACATCAAGTGTTTAAAAAGAGATGAGATTTTCCTTACTTTGGGCACGGTGGACATTTCTGTCAGACTGACCGTGACTACATGATTCTGGCCTTACTTTAGCTTAGCCTTACTGTGTGATGGAAGTGATTTTTTTTTGGTGTTTTGTATCATATGTGCATTTGTCTGTACCTTGTCACTGCAAAAATATGATGAAATTGTTTTCCCCATCGAATTCTAAGCAACTGCTCATTGGTTTTGGGAGATGTTTGCTGGGTGTACGCCTTGGCTACAACAGCTTTCTGAACTTTTCAAAGTTTCCATTGCCAACAGCTTGCCATCTATGAAATGGATGGACAAGGACATTTTGAATAGTAAATTCTGCTGTCGGATTGAATACTTAGAAATATCATACCATCCTGGGGACTAACATGGGGGCTATCACTATTCATTTTGTCTATGGAGCTACTGTAAAAGTATCATTGGACAAATTATGCAAATAACCTTCCAATGTCAAGTGATATAACACTTCAGAATTAAATCTTTAATGGATATTATTGGAAGAACACAGACTAAGGAGATTTAGCAGCTGCATTAGTTCAGTACGTTGAAATAGGAGGATAAAAGTACTGAATATATCATGTGACAGAATACTACATGGGCCATCTGAGACAAAAAAGGCAGCAAAAGTCGTCTCGACAACTTCAAGGTACTGTGGTTGGTTACATACTTAAGAAATCCAATATAAGTAATGTTCGTCCATGTCCTAACGTACGAATTCCGAAAATGGAATTTCAGACTTTTGCAATGTGCACAACCAACACGGTAAAAGCTGAATTTTCCAACCATGTACCACAGACAAGAAGGAAAAAATACACAATAGGTCTACAGAAACCCAATACATTTCATACAGGTCTGAGGTCTACGAACTCTTGTTTGTTTGGGACTTGCTTGGGTGATAAATTTTCAGTACTATGTAGCTGTGTAGAGCCTTAGCAAGGTGCGTACGTTTTGGCCCCCTAGCGGTTTCCCAGGGGTGGTGAAGGTAAATTTTGTGTTAGGTTTTGAGAAGCGATAATCCAAACAGGGTAGTGACAAAGAGGATGAGGATGTTGATGTTGACAGTTTGTCTTCCCCCATCCCTCGTCCTCCACGCCCACGTGTTAGAAGGAGGAAAAATACATGTCCGGATGGAAATGAGAAAGTGAAACAGGCCATCACTTTCGACCTAGGGCTCTCCCTTTGTGCCTCTCCTGAGAGTATTGGTGTTGAATCCATTGCAGCCATGGGTGAGGTTTCTGAGCGAAACTCGAGCCCAGTCGTAGAGGTTGATGATGTTGAAGAATCTGTCCTTGCCATCCCTAACAAGCATGAGACAGATGAGGATGAATTCAAGATGGAAGTCACTCCCTTATCGTCTAAAAGATCAGCTCCGTCAGTTGATCTATCTGACAATGAGAATTGTAGCAAGAGGAAAGTCGACAATCCGTCAGATGATATTGAGAGCTTTTCGGAGTTGGATAGCCCAATTGCAGCTAACAAAGTCAGCGAGAGTGATGTCATCGATGACCATTCCTCTTCAGAGGAATCGAATGAGACTTATTACTTAGACTTAGTCTTTATAGTCTCTTTGTCTAAACCATGACCTTACGCATTACTACGTTTAATGCTAATGGTCTTCGGTTGAAACACAGGAGACGAGCTATCTTTATTTATAGACAGTAACTGTGATGTTTGTTGTTTGCGGGAAGTATATATCTCCTCAATTCTTGAGTCCCAACAATGGGAGAAAGAATGGAGAGGTCAAGCAAGTGTTAGTATAGGATCAAATGTTTCAGCCGCAGAATCCACCCGGTACGTTCTTATTTTGGACGGTACACTTATTATTTTTTTGAAAATTGGACCAGGGACTCCTGAAATAATGAAAATTTGGGTTTTTCTAACCATGTTTCCGCGGTATTTTTGCTCAAAATTCACGTTTTTTTTGGTCGAAGCGGCGCGGATTTCCCCGCCGCTATGATCCAAACATCCTAGCGGTAACGCGGTACGTAACATACCGGTCGATCTCGCTATTAAGCTACAAAGTAAATGTTATTATTTGGAGAAAATAAGACGCCACACTGACGTTTGAGTCACATTTTTGTTTAACAACTTTTAAAGTCTCTGTTAACATCATAAGTCAAAAATAACACTGACCACAGAACATGTCATTTCGGCCGTGTGGTTCCATGCGATATCGGCAGCGACTTGGAAGAATATTTCTTTCACATTAAGTTAAAGATGATGGAGGTAAAACAACAACAATAACTTCGCTTCCCTTGTGATATAAGTTTTGAGGCCGCAAATTCTCCCAAATCGCAGGAATTCGTCGGTAAACACAGATAAAACGTGTTCCAAAACGATCCAACTTGATCACATGCGGTGACAGTAAAACTGGCACCTTGTATGATATCAGATTCCGATGTTTAAAATGGTGCCGTAAACGCGTGAAAAAGATCGTATTTTGGGTTGATGATGGCCACAGAATGACATTTGTATTTTCAGAGTGTTGACTGTCAAAAACAATCGTAAGATTTCCTCATTTTAGTGGTTTCTAGTGTCAAAAAAAAATGAAAATAGTGCACTGGGTGCGTCAATAGCCTGTCTAGGCTATTGACACACTGGGTGTGTCAATATTCTCTTTCGACATTTTTTATCACAGTTAAAAGACAATGATGGTTACTTCCACTTTAAGTTATTTCTAACGATTTCTAACGATGACATGCAAATTTACACTACAAGACTTTTGACCACATTTATACGGTAACCAGTCTAGCTACTTCTTATTACCTACTTCAACGAATACGTCGTGGTGTCGGGCGTGGCGTAACTGGTAGAGCTTTCGGCTCGGAATCTATGGGTCCTGAGTTCGATTCCCACCGTGCCCCCGACGTTGTGCCCTTGGGAAAGGCACTTAACACGACTTTCCTTCTGTCTGTACAGTGTATGTGGCATTGTTAATATAAGTTACAAAAACTTGAGTGCAGTGCCACATCGTCCTCGTCTGTCCAAAAGCAAATAGAAAAAAAAACGACTACGTCCAAACCGTTACCGTCATTCCCTTCTTACTAATTCTCACGTCGCCAGTGTTTTTTTGAAACCGCCCTTTTTTTCCGCTACCGCGAAATTAAATCCACACGAACTTAGATGCATTTAAGTTTCTCTTTTCTTGTATGTATCGGGTGCCTCTAAAGGGATGATGCAACTAAAAATTCCTGACATGCCTGCGGAAAAATTTCCACACATGCCTACGAAATTCTTGGAATTCTTGTCAAACGGAAGCACATTATACTATTAGGCTCGCCCTGTGAGGCGTCGCCAGAAATAACCTTCTTGGTGAAGGTAGCAATAAAATTTTGCACACTGTTGTGATTCTTACCAGCGCAACTTCCATAGTGCTTCGTTTCAATCATGCAGTCTCTACCAGATTTTAACCTAGCTGAATAGTAAATGAAGATAGGGGGCTTTCGGGTAAAAGCCTAGTAGGGGTTAACTTTGTTAACTTTGCTAGGAGTAAACTGACCGGCCGGCGCTGGATATATTGGAAAAAAAAAGTCATCTCTTGGGAATGTATTTGGCCAATTTTTCACCGTGCTGGTATGTCTGCTTGGATCCGGAGACTAAAAACAACGACTCCTTCTTTATTTACTTTTTTTAAATAAACAGCATACCCGGCTGTACACCCAGCTGCATGACATCTTGTTTGTTTTCCTGACCTACTTAGTCCAACCAAAACAAGGCATCTACTGTCCCCCTAATAAGGTCTTATCATGTACAGCATGAGATATCTTCCATCATTAATTATGTAAATTAGAATCATATTAACATAATTGTAACTTGATTATATAAATAATCACTCAAACTATCAACACACCAACTATCATTACTATCCGTCCACCCTTTCTTGAGTTTTTCCCTTTCAAAGTCTAAAACAAAATCGGCCCGTGCAGTTTTGAAAAGAACGTTAGGGTACCCAAACTTACAAGATTTACTCCCTCCCAAAAACGTAGCCTGACTAAAATAGCGCCCCTAGCGGCCGACCTTACAATTGCCGCCACTCCGGGAGGGAATGATTGACTCCAGCCGGCGAGAGATTGTGTAAACATAGGCTACCAAAAAACGTATCCACCACTCAAAAATCTTGAACCTGGCACTCGAGCAAAATTTTACCTCCAACTTTGAAGCTCCGATACAGTACCGTAACTCGCCGCTAGGAGGCCCATTACCGAACATGACCTTCCTTTTTTCCAACCCCTATCTATCCTCCAAATATCATGCAAAACCATCCTCAACGTCTCGAGTTATGATGTCCGCATTAAACGGACACACTCACTCGGCCCGCTACCATCCTGACGAACAATGCTACGCCAACCATTTTCGAAATCCACATTCCTTTACGCAACCGCTATTCAAATACAAAATATCATGAAAATCCATACTCATCTTCTCGAGTTATATAGTTTTGACCTACATTAAGACTCGCACGCCGATGACATAACCGAAATTATAGCATGATGGTACCTCACGTGCTGACGCCCCTATCTAACCATAGTTTTGCCTTGTGCCTCGTTGTCAAGTTGTCTCCGTTACGACTGGTATAATGTGATCAATGTGATTGCTTCTTGTAGCCTGCTATGCCCATGCCTGAAAACATAAATCATGGCTAAGTGTGAAGTTATAATTTGAGGATATGGCGTTATATATATATATATATCGTACTTGCCGTATGATCGTGATTGTCATTTTAACCGTGGTAATCAACATTGATATAAGTAAAACGGGTGCAAATCTTATATTCAAATTTTATCCGTTATGCTTTCTTTATTTGGTGCATTCTTTCATTTCACAATGTCAGCATTGTTGTTGGTTTTAGGCTGACGTTCGGGTTCTCCCTATCAGCAGAGGTGACGACATGGGAAACACGTTTGTCCCCGCAGGCTATGAAATCAGCCACAAATATCACTATGCAGATGAAAAGTAGGTGTCATGAATTGATGTAGTATGTTATAATCATTCAAGTACCTTTTGATTTAAGGAAGGACCATTTTATGAAAACAAGTTTGTAGGGAATGTCCTTTTTTCATAAAATTTTGTTTCGTTGTTTCGAATCATTCATGTTATTGATTTACCGAGTTTAACAAGTTAAAACACATTCACAAAGCGCTAGCTTGTGTGGCGTACTGCCCGGTATTAACTTTCTGGCAGCATGCCCGGTGGATAACGCCTTCCAGTTCGTCCAGCAGCTGACAGGTTGTGGATCGCTTGACGGCGCTTTTGATACATCATGCGTTGAGCAATGTTTCTGTGGGATATTTTTTTTTATCTCAATACAATATAATGGCATCCAAGAATCTGTGATTATTTTGACTGATGGGATACCTGGGAAAACACTGCAAGTATTAGTTATCATGCAGCAAAGCACAGGCAGAAAAATGTGCCGTTTAAGAGAGCATTTTTGAACACGTTTTTGCAAGTTGTGGAACGGTCGACCTATATATAGTATTATCGTTCGATCTGTATCTGTATTGTACTACTGGCTATTATAGCCGCTCGGATCGTTGGCGATGCCGTTTCTGTTGTGCTTTATCCTAATCCTCTCTCTCTCTCTCTCTCTCTCTCTCTCTCTTTCTACTAGGCTTGGACACTGTGCCAATGTGACTCGTTCCTGTTACCTTCAAAGTATCTTCTGCCACCATTTTATCCTCACCATTATCTTAGCTTGCGTGGCCAGCTTTTTAACATCATTTCTTGTTTTTCAAGTTTACTTTACTTTTCTCGCTGTAAGTTGTTTTTATTTCCATGTATGTATATGTGAAACTGGGCCCTATCAAAAACCAGTGTATTGGCACTGCATAGGCTACCCAGGTGTTTCAAAATAAACAAACAAAAACAAACAAACTTTCAGGCTTAATTACCGTTTCATGTTTCAGAGATGACGAACAAGACAGTTCAACAGCCACAGTTTCAGCCTTTGGCTACCCCGCTGGACTCGGCCCCGTTCTTATGAATGGTTGTTTCGGGACCAGCTACGTCAACGGAGACCCATGTTTCCAGGCCAAGATCCCCAGGGAGAGCTGTCCTGTACGTATATATATAGTTATATGTAGCACTGGTGGGGAGGACGCGACTCTGACAAGAGGAACAGGTATCGGTTGGTGCTGGTATTAATAATACTAAATCGATGTTTTATGATCATTTCTTGATTAGGCGAAATGTGTTTACACAAACATCAACATAACTGCCAGCTAACACGTTTCAAGTATGATTTGTGGGTCATTCTGTAGCAATTTTTCCATGTGTTAAGTAGTCTTTTTAGATAGCAGACTGTTCCTTGAAAAGTGTCAAACTCTCAATATACCATGGGTCGCTAGCCTTCAAACTTTTCGTGTACCTTTCTAAATGTCTGAAAGTCACTCGACTGTTTTCGTTAGCTTAGCGACTCTACCGTTAGCGAGAAATTGTTCCCGACGTTGGTCATACATGCAGTTTTGGCGCTTCCATTTTCCGTTGACTACTATATTTTCAACGTCTAATACTAAAGTGCCCAAATCTCTGTATCCCAAAATGGTGTAGACTTTAAACTTTTTGTATCTCCTTAAATATGTGATAGTCACTTAAATTCTCGACTACCATTAGCGAGAAAGTGTGACGGAAGTCGGCTATGCAAGCCCGTAAGGGGACACTTGGATTTAGAAAAGGATGAGGTAATTTAGTCAAAAGTCGTGGGAATTTGCATCCCGAAAAATATTGTCAATCAGAAAATAACACTCGCTTCTGGAGAATAATGCCCCTTTAAACATTTATCTGTTTTTGTTTCAAAGAGCTTGATAGATGGTGCGACGTTCCTGGGTGTGGGGTTTGACGGCAGAGGAGAGTACTCAGCAGACTCCAGGAAGAGGAGCATCGTACAACGGTCCTGCAACGGCCTGCAAACGTAGGGAAATTTACCATTAGGATAATATCTATTCATTCATCTTTAAAAGACAAATAGAACGTTTGCTCAATTTTGGTGAACATCTTCCAACTGAGACCATACGACACAGTAAAAGACATGAAGTGAATTTTTCCCCCATTTTGGAGCTTGGCGAGTTCAACCTCCCCTTCCTTTCAATAATTAATCAAATCATTGCAGCGCCCTTGTTCTTGGCATGATGTTTTTCAAGTAATGAGGATTTGGGGTTCTTTTGTTTCCAAGGTACGAAGACTATGAGGTCCCTGACACGATGACAGTTCAGGGTGTTTACGACACAGATGCGGAGTCCCACACATTTGCCTCCATGGAGGGATACCGGGAGTACCTGGAGCAGAAGTCCGCCATCACTTCAGCCACGGCCATGTTCCAGCAGGAGCTGAACAAGGCATCCGGGTACGGAGCGGGAGGCGTGGCCTTGGGGCTCTTGTGGTCAGCAGGCGGGGGACTTTCTAATCAGAACGCTCGGAGGGACCAGTCATCCAACTTCGGAGCGCGTTCTCAGGCGAAAGGCCGGCTGAATGACAAGAATACTCAGACTTACATGGCGCTGTTGGAAATTAACGTCTTCAGGTAACTCTTCAGTAATCTAACATCAAACGGTGTTCAGTATACACGTGTGAACTTTCCCTGGGTACAATATCGAAGCATATAGAATGGCTTAGTGTATTTCTATCCATTTACATAGTACTGCACTAAGTGTGGGAGGCTAGGTGCAACAACATCATGTATTTTGAAAAAAAAATCTAACTTCCTTCTCATTTCAGGTACGAGATCTTTATGGACGATGTTAAACCAGCCGACCTAAACCTGGCCTTCCTGCGAGACTTTCTGAATCTCCCGGTTTCCTACTTCTCCATTAGGGCTGACCAGTATTTCCGTAAGTGGCTAGCTCCATGTACGCTGCAGAGTGCATTTCTGCCAGGGTGCTGCATTTTCTCCATGTACGCTGCAGAGTGCAGTTCTGCCGGGGTGCTACATTTTCTAATTGTTCTCAATTGTTTGTCCATGGGTATTTGAAAATGAATTCCATTTGTTTCCTCTCAAGTAGTATATACACAGTGAACCTCTGATTTATAAGTATTGTTGGTAAGCTTTGAGGCTAACGATTGCCTGCTGTGCTTCAGATTAAGATTATGCCTCCTAATCTTTCAGTAATGACTATATTCGCAAAATGTTGCCATTGTTTTTTTGTTTTGTTTTTCAGAAAACTTTATTATTCGATACGGGACTCACTACATCAAGTCAGCTAAGTTCGGAGGACAACTGAAAATCATCAAGACCAAGGAGGCAAGCAAGGAGCTTTCCATCCAATCTTTTTCGGAGAAAGCTCAGACGGAGTGGAAGAAGGCGTTCAGCACCTTCTCTGCCGAGGCGAGTCAGACCAAGTCCAGCAGCTTGTGGCACGAGCACGAGACCAAGACAGAATCCCAGAACGCGGAGGGAGAGGCCAGTGAAGGTTCAGATGCAGCAGCCAAGCAGAGTCAGACCGAGAATTTGTAAGTAAAAACAACAAGGACATTAAACTTAAGTTAACGATATGGTACTCTGAAGACGTAGTCCAAGAGATGTGGAATAGGGAACCAAAAGTATCTTGTCACGTTTGTATTTCTCAGACACGGCAGCTGGTTACATGCCCATGGTTCTCAACGAACAGACACAAAAGCTACGGTCTACGAGGCCAAGCCAGTCATTCTACAGAAGGGCTTACTCTTCACTCTATGAACAGGATCAACCGAAACATTCTTGATACGGGTGTCTTTACTTCCTAGGCATTCGTTTGAATTCAGCAACGAGATGATCGTGGTCCAGGGCGGGGACCAGCGGATCGCGGCAGCCATCACGGAGATGTACACCACGTCACTGTCCACGGAGCTGAAAACATGGCTGGAGTCTATCAAGGATTACCCGAAAGCCTTCTCTTTCATCATGAAGCCAATCACGGCTGTCCTCGACATCAACTTCGACTCCATCTTTCCAAATGGTGCCGTGGACTTAGGCTGTTTGGGAAAGAGGTATCTATTCCTTGTACATACTTGCAAGTACGCTCTTATGCTTATCAAGGAACGTAATTAAGAGCTGCAGTTAAACTATTCCGTTTCTTTTATGTTCAATTTAGTGTTTAACATGATAACAAATAAAAAACAAATAAAAATTGTAAAGACTCCGTTCATATTGACTCATGATGTGTAGGAGTCATTACGCCATCATCCAAATCTAATGTCTTTTTCGCAGCCCCTTCCACAGCTGGGCCACATGTCTCAACTCTTCTATCACCATCTCTTTCATAGAGTATTTAATCACTATATCAATCATGGAATTCTAAAGAACTACATCGGGCATTGCGGTTTTTTAATATTTGGAACTCTTCCTAACCTCATGATTATTACTGCAGTGAGCTCAAGGTTGAAGATGGTACAGGACGGAAATATTACGTCCAGGAGACGAAGCAGACCGTGGGAAACACCACGCAGGACATCTCCGAGGTTCGTTACTGTGACTTCAAAGGAAGGGAGGAATTTGCAGAGAAAGTGACCAAACGGAGGTTGGCCCTTGGCCGTGCCATCGCTGTTTACCTTGAAGAAGTAAGAAGCCATTCAGCAGTTACAATTAGCCTTGTTCGTCGTTAACAGTTTAATACTATATTTGTCATTTTTAGAAAAAAATGTTTATCAACTGACATTTGTTTGAGGAATCACATTTCACAAAACATCAAACTACACATTTTATTTTTATATGATTATACACTAATAATGGCTTAGCAAAATATATATTATATAAAGCGGATATCCCACTGGACTGTGGCACATTGGCGGCGCATGTTGCTGCGTCCTAATTAGATTCGTGTTACCCTTGACTTTTAATTGGAATATCATTCAAATCATACAAGTTTTACAAAAAGTACAATATAACACAAAAAGCGTAACAAGAATCCTTTTTATCAAAGAAATTCGTCTGGGCGCTCTAGATGTCAAATCACTCAGATGCAGCGAAGCGGGCAACTTCAGCAAGATACCTCATTTAATCGAACGAGAATATTTTACCCCGACTGACATCTTTAACCAGGTTATTTTGTTATGTTCAGATAGATTCTCACAAAAAGAATTAACCCTATCTAGATCAGGCGTTGAGGGCCTTCCAGGGACGGGGGTGGGGGGTGGTTTCATCGTAATTTCAAAACGGCTTGGGTTATGATGACCAAATTTGCAAGGAACGATGTAGCATTTTATCTTTGCTGTCATTTTTGTATCGTTATGATGTAATATGACGTTATTATGACGTCACAATGAAATTTTTGGGATAAAACTGTCTAAACTAGAAATTTCCGTTATACTTTTAAGTATATTTAAAATATATTATACAAAACGTTGACTAATAAGGGTATGGTATTGATATTTAGGTCGGCAAAGTCTTTTGCTGCCAATGACGACAGCTCTGACCCCAAGATGACACCAGAAAATGACGTCATGTGTTCGCTATTTTGGATCAGCAATCATGATTTTACTAAAATACTCTACATTTTCTACATATAACCCCAAAACCCAATGGAAGTAGACTAAAAACGTTCATCTGAATGTGTTTTGTAAAAAATGAAAAAAAGTTGACAGAATTTGAGTAAAGATAGCCTGACGTAACTGTCACTAAAGATAAGGTCCGGCATCTTGGATTTTGACTAATAAAGTCATCAAACTAGCATTAATCCTGAACATTTAATCATAGATGTAGCATAAGATGATAAAGGATGTTAATGATATAGGAAAACAGGTGTTGACTGTCAAGAAAAGCCTTGTTACTTAAACAAAAATTAGTAAACTGATCTGGTACAATAAGCCTGTAGGAAACCCGTTGGCATGGCAACATGAAGAATCACAAAGTCATAGTTTTATTTAGAAATATTGCCAACAACAAGTACACGTCGTTGGGCAATTATACGACGTCAAACCCCCGCCTAGATATAGGGCTAGGGTTAAGTTACCAGCGATGGGATCCCTTGCAAAATGTCACCTTTACAGGCGGATTGAATTTAAGCCCCGGAGTTCGGTACAGTCTATGAACACTTTTCTTTTCAAGGGTCCTCTTCTGAGCACGGACTTCCTCCTCCCTGCCGGAGAGCCCGGATGTGAGACCGCCACGCTAGCGTACTTGGACGATAGACACAGTGGCTCACCGACCTGGGCCGAGCTGGTCAGCGGGGTGG